>NC_084740.1:3695061-3775061 GCF_033978785.1 Entelurus aequoreus
GAACATTAGAGGTGTATATGATCCAGAAGCTGCTTTGCTTGTTTATGACTGCTATACTTCTTGCTATTTGAGCAGTGTGTAATATGTGCTACTTTGTAATTGAGCAGTGTGTAATTAATTGCTACTTTGTATTTGACTTGTGTAATATGCTACTTTGCTATTTGACATGTGTAATATGTGCTACTTTGTATTTGACATGTGTAATATGTGCTACTTTGTATTTGACATGTGTAATATGTGCTACTTTGTATTTGACATGTGTAATATGTGCTACTTTGTATTTGACATGTGTAATATGTGCTACTTTGTATTTGACATGTGTAATATGTGCTACTTTGTATTTGACATGTGTAATATGTGCTACTTTGTATTTGACATGTGTAATATGTGCTACTTTGTATTTGACATGTGTAATATGTGCTACTTTGTATTTGACATGTGTAATATGTGCTACTTTGTATTTGACATGTGTAATATGTGCTACTTTGTATTTGACATGTGTAATATGTGCTACTTTGTATTTGACATGTGTAATATGTGCTACTTTGTATTTGACATGTGTAATATGTGCTACTTTGTATTTGACATGTGTAATATGTGCTACTTTGTATTTGACATGTGTAATATGTGCTACTTTGTATTTGACATGTGTAATATGTGCTACTTTGTATTTGACATGTGTAATATGTGCTACTTTGTATTTGACATGTGTAATATGTGCTACTTTGTATTTGACATGTGTAATATGTGCTACTTTGTATTTGACATGTGTAATATGTGCTACTTTGTATTTGACATGTGTAATATGTGCTACTTTGTATTTGACATGTGTAATATGTGCTACTTTGTATTTGACATGTGTAATATGTGCTACTTTGTATTTGACATGTGTAATATGTGCTACTTTGTATTTGACATGTGTAATATGTGCTACTTTGTATTTGACATGTGTAATATGTGCTACTTTGTATTTGACATGTGTAATATGTGCTACTTTGTATTTGACATGTGTAATATGTGCTACTTTGTATTTGACATGTGTAATATGTGCTACTTTGTATTTGACATGTGTAATATGTGCTACTTTGTATTTGACATGTGTAATATGTGCTACTTTGTATTTGACATGTGTAATATGTGCTACTTTGTATTTGACATGTGTAATATGTGCTACTTTGTATTTGACATGTGTAATATGTGCTACTTTGTATTTGACATGTGTAATATGTGCTACTTTGTATTTGACATGTGTAATATGTGCTACTTTGTATTTGACATGTGTAATATGTGCTACTTTGTATTTGACATGTGTAATATGTGCTACTTTGTATTTGACATGTGTAATATGTGCTACTTTGTATTTGACATGTGTAATATGTGCTACTTTGTATTTGACATGTGTAATATGTGCTACTTTGTATTTGACATGTGTAATATGTGCTACTTTGTATTTGACATGTGTAATATGTGCTACTTTGTATTTGACATGTGTAATATGTGCTACTTGTATTTGACATGTGTAATATGTGCTACTTTGTATTTGACATGTGTAATATGTGCTACTTTGTATTTGACATGTGTAATATGTGCTACTTTGTATTTGACATGTATAATATGTGCTACTTTGTATTTGACATGTGTAATATGTGCTACTTTGTATTTGACATGTGTAATATGTGCTACTTTGTATTTGACATGTGTAATATGTGCTACTTTGTATTTGACATGTGTAATATGTGCTACTTTTGTATTTGACATGTGTAATATGTGCTACTTTGTATTTGACATGTGTAATATGTGCTACTTTGTATTTGACATGTGTAATATGTGCTACTTTGTATTTGACATGTGTAATATGTGGCTACTTTGTATTTGACATGTGTAATATGTGCTACTTTGTATTTGACATGTGTAATATGTGCTACTTTGTATTTGACATGTGTAATATGTGCTACTTTGTATTTGACATGTGTAATATGTGCTACTTTGTATTTGACATGTGTAATATGTGCTACTTTGTATTTGACATGTGTAATATGTGCTACTTTGTATTTGACATGTGTAATATGTGCTACTTTGTATTTGACATGTGTAATATGTGCTACTTTGTATTTGACATGTGTAATATGTGCTACTTTGTATTTGACATGTTTAATATGTGCTACTTTGTATTTGACATGTGTAATATGTGCTACTTTGTATTTGACATGTGTAATATGTGCTACTTTGTATTTGACATGTGTAATATGTGCTACTTTGTATTTGACATGTGTAATATGTGCTACTTTGTATTTGACATGTTTAATATGTGCTACTTTGTATTTGACATGTGTAATATGTGCTACTTTGTATTTGACATGTGTAATATGTGCTTTGTATTTGACATGTTAATAGTGCTACTTTGTATTTGACATGTATAATATGTGCTACTTTGTATTTGACATGTGTAATATGTGCTACTTTGTATTTGACATGTGTAATATGTGCTACTTTGTATTTGACATGTGTAATATGTGCTACTTTGTATTTGACATGTATAATATGTGCTACTTTGTATTTGACATGTGTAATATGTGCTTTCCAGCTGAGCTTGTCGTCAATTGTTACACCAAAGAATTTGATTTTGTGCACCTGCTCAATAGCCACCCCATCAATTTCTATCTTGAACTGTGTGTTTAAACTGGACCTGCAAAGAACATCAACTTGGTCTTGCTCACATTCAAAGATCATTTGTTCCGTCAAAGCATCATTTCAGTTTATACAACTCTTCATTTATGTTCTTTTGTAACGTATCTAGATCATCACCAGAGCAAAATACATTAGTGTCCTCTGCCAAAAGTACCATAGACAGCAACTTGGATACTTGGCAAATATCATTTATGTACAGTATAAAAAGTTTTGGTCCCAATACTGACCCCTGGGGGACTCCACAAGAAATGTCCAAGCAATTTGAGCTATGCTTTCCCAGCTTCACAAACTGTTTCCGTCTGTCCAAATAGCTTTTTATCCAGTCTATTGCCATACCTCTTATACCAATTTTATTCATTCATATATTGTGATTGATAATTTCAAAGCTTTTCTGAGGTCAATGAAGACGCCAATTGCATATTGATGATTATCAATCGCGTCTGTGATTCTTTCAGTAAATGATAAATACATGATAAATGGGTTATACTTGTATAGCACCTTTCTACCTTCAAGGTACTCAAAGCGCTTTGACACTATTTACACATTCACACACACATTCACACACACATTCACACATTCACACACATCAACACACATTCACCACACATTCACACACACATTCACACACACATTCACACACACATTCACACACCTTTCACACACACTTCACACACACATTCACACACACATTCACACACACATTCACACACACTTTCACACACATTCACACACACTTTCACACACACATTCACACACACATTCACACACACATTCACACACATTCACACACATTCACACACACTTTCACACACATTCACACACACATTCACACGCACATTCACACGCACATTCACACGCACATTCACACGCACATTCACACACACATTCACACACACATTCACACACACACACATTCACACGCACATTCACACACACTTTCACACACACATTCACACACACATTCACACACACATTCACACACACATTCACACACACATTCACACACACATTCACACACACTTTCACACACATTCACACACACATTCACACGCACATTCACACGCACATTCACACGCACATTCACACGCACATTCACACACACATTCACACACACATTCACACACACACACATTCACACGCACATTCACACACACTTTCACACACACATTCACACACACATTCACACACACATTCACACACACATTCACACACACATTCACACACACATTCACACACACATTCACACACACATTCACACACACTTTCACACACATTCACACACACATTCACACGCACATTCACACGCACATTCACACGCACATTCACACGCACATTCACACACACATTCACACACACTTTCACACACACATTCACACACACATTCACACACACATTCACACACACATTCACACACACATTCACACACACATTCACACACACTTTCACACACATTCACACACACATTCACACGCACATTCACACGCACATTCACACGCACATTCACACGCACATTCACACGCACATTCACACACACATTCACACACACATTCACCACACACACACATTCACACGCACATTCACACGCACATTCACACGCACATTCACACGCACATTCACACGCACATTCACACGCACATTCACACACACATTCACACACACTGATGGCGGGAGCTGCCATGCAAGGCACTAACCAGCAGCCATCAGGAGCAAGGGTGAAGTGTCTTGCCCAAGGACACAACGGTCGTGACTAGGATGGTAGAAGGTGGGGATTGAACCCCAGTAACCAGCAACCCTCCCATTGCTGGCACGGCCACTCTACCAACTTCGCCACACCGTCCCCAATGGATTCCATCAATGCCTGAGAAGTTGATCTTTTAGTTGTCAAACCATATTGACTCTCTGAGTGTACATTTGATCTTTCCAGGAATGAATCTAATCTGCTATTAAATAGTTTCTCCAATATTTTGAAAATTGAGGCAGTAGTGAGACACTATTTAAAGCGCTTTGAGTCACTAGAGAAAAGTGCTATATAAATATAATTCACTTCACTTCACTTCACAACCCAATGGGACAAGTTTGGGGAGATTTGGACATACTGGGGGTTATGATTAATAACACGTTAATTACATCCATCGCAACTGGACTGTTAGGTTTGTCTTGGAAGACGTTTCACCTCTCATCCTAGTAGGCTTCATCAGTTTTTGCTCTTAGACTTAGATTGTTACATCTAGTCTTAGACTTAGGTTGTTACATCTAGTCTTAGACTTAGATTGTTACATCTAGTCTTAGACTTAGATTGTTACATCTAGTCTTAGACTTAGATTGTTACATCTAGTCTTAGACTTAGATTGGTCACATCTAGTCTTAGACTTAGATTGGACACATCTAGTCTTAGACTTAGATTGGACACATCTAGTCTAGAAGGGGTAAATATGTGATGTACACATGGAAGCATGTTCAAATTAAACACTTCTACACTATTTATTATTCCGCAGTTTTCATCCCATTTCAACCGTTGGAATATCAAAATTGTTCAGCTCATTCAGGACATTTTTAAGAATAATGCTTTTGTGATCCGATTTACTTTGAGGTTGAGCTCAAATTTGATGTTTAATGTGGAATTTGTCAACAATTTCAGCTATTTATTCCACATTTTAACTATTTATATTCCACCTGTGCATCAGTTCAGCTTTAGCCTTTCAGCATTCACATGGAATGTCCACTGAATTGCTTCATATTGTTTGTAAAACTGCTTCAAAGTTTGTTTGATGTTGATATATTGCGAGGGTTTTCAAACTTTTTGGGACCACACATCCCTGACGGGAGTAAACATTTTCTAAGGGCCCCCTTCTCATCCTAATGCAGACTGGATGCTGTTTCCATCTGCAGCAGGAGTTGCACGTCTGGCGTTTGCCCAACAAAGTTACTGATTACTTAATGTCAGAATTAACCAGCACCAATTTTTGTAACATGTGTCTTAATTCATGAGCCACATCCTTCCAAGGACCCAGCCCATGTGGTCAAGGAAGAGTGGGTCCTGGAGTCCTCCTGGAGCGATATCAATTGGAATGGCCTAGCCACTTCCTGGTTATGTCACATGTTCACATTCTCACGCTTGTTATATCGCCGTCACATTCACAAAGTGGAGAGAAGATGGATGGAACTAAAACAATCTTCAATTATGACGCATAAGTTGTTTTTAGGCTGCACGGTGGAACAGGGGTTAATGCATGTGCCTCACAAAACGAAGTCCCGAGTTCGATCCCAGGCTTGGGGTCTTTCTGTGTGGAGTTTGCATGTTATCCCTGTGACTGTGTGGGTTCTCTCCGGCTTCCTCCCACCTCCAAAGACATGCACCTGGGGATAGGCCCCTCCCACCTCCAAAGACATGCACCTGGGGATAGGCCCCTCCCACCTCCAAAGACATGCACCTGGGGATAGGCCCCTCCCACCTCCAAAGACATGCACCTGGGGATAGGCCCCTCCCACCTCCAAAGACATGCACCTGAGTATAGGCCCCTCCCACCTCCAAAGACATGCACCTGGGGATAGGCCCCTCCCACCTCCAAAGACATGCACCTGGGGATAGGCCCCTCCCACCTCCAAAGACTGCACCTGAGTATAGGCCCCTCCCACCTCCAAAGTCATGCACCTGGGGATAGGCCCCTCCCACCTCCAAAGACATGCACCTGGGGATAGGCCCCTCCCACCTCCAAAGACATGCACCTGGGGATAGGCCCCTCCCACCTCCAAAGACATGCACCTGGGGATAGGCCCCTCCCACCTCCAAAGACATGCACCTGAGTATAGGCCCCTCCCACCTCCAAAGTCATGCACCTGGGGATAGGCCCCTCCCACCTCCAAAGACATGCACCTGGGGATAGGCCCCTCCCACCTCCAAGGACATGCACCTGGGTATAGGCCCCTCCCACCTCCAAAGACATGAAGCTGGGTATAGGCCCCTCCCCACCTCCAAAGACATGAAGCTGGGTATAGGCCCCTCCCACCTCCAAAGACATGAAGCTGGGGATAGGCCCCTCCCACCTCCAAAGACATGAAGCTGGGTATAGGCCCCTCCCACCTCCAAAGACATGAAGCTGGGGATAGGCCCCTCCAACCTCCAAAGACATGAAGCTGGGGATAGGCCCCTCCCTAGTGTGTGAATGTTGTCATATCTGTGTTGGCCCTGTGATAAGGTGGTGACTTGTCCAGGGTGTACCCCACCTTCCGCCCAAATGCAGCTGAGATAGGCTCCAGCACCCCTCCGCGACCCCGAAAGGGACAAGCGGTAGACAACGGATGGAAGGATAGAAGTTGTTTTTAGAGTTGTGGTGTGTATGTGTGCAGATGATGTCCTGCTCACAGAGAAATGTGGTATTTTCAACATAACTTTATTATTTGATACTATAACTAACCTCATTTGTAAAGCACTCTGGTCAACTTTGTTACTTTAAAATTGGCTTTAAATAGGCTATAGATTTCAGAACTAAGGAGTTGTTAGGTGTCATTCCTTTTGAGTAGTTATGAAATCGTTTATTTGTTATATGACTGCTTTAACAGTTCAGTTTAAAAAAAAAAAGAAATGTAATGTGTCAGTCAACCACCAGCTTTGCAAACTCACTGGATGATGATGTATTTGGACATTTGTACCCTCAGAAACACGCTAGAGGCAATCCAGGTGATGTCCCACAATGACATAAATAAGTCTTCATGGTCTTTCTTGTTGGAATACAAGCAACATCAGTTCTACTCAGATATTAAACATGTAAATAGTCATACGTTGAACTGTCCTGGTCAATATTAAGTAAAATATCATTTGGAATAAGTAAATATATTCACCTACAGTATTTTTAGAATTTAAGGCAGGAAATTAATCACAACAGCGGTAGTTTCATCAATTTGGTCTTTAATTTGTACAGGTCCAAATCATGTTTTCAAATGATCATCCAAACCTGCATATATGTACTATAGCAAGGTTTTTTATATTTTCTTGTGAGTCCATTTCTTCCTTCATTGTTCAAAACAAAAAAGCAGAGCAATCGTAAACACAAGATCACATTAAAAACAGTGATTTCATTTTAAACACATAAAAATAACAAATAAAAAGATCTGAAGTATAAATGTACATCTACATACAAAAAACCAACATCGGTCCATTTTCAACTTTTCCAGTCACACATGATAAGATATATAGTAAGACAAGTATGAACATGTAAGGCTTTACTTCCAATGGTTAAAAATGGCTGAACATGAGTCTCCCTCTTGATGTCCTATAAAGAGGAGCGAACAACGCGGAGGTCATTCAACATTACCAAGTCTCGTATTTTAAGTTACTCATGTCACGCCAAGTTGTACCTTCTAGTTTTACATGTTTTAAATGACTAAATACAGGTAAACTTACATTTTAAGGCCGCCCTTTTCTCTCCGTGTAGTGTCCCCATTATGAAAGTACTTTTCAAAGCTGGCCGCAGAGGATCTTGGGATATGAAAGGGTGCAAAGGACACTTGACATGTACACTTGTTGCTCATGAGAGGAAATGACACATTAGTTGGCAAGATCCAAAAGACGCTTGGAGCTTTTTCAATTTGGGACAGCCTTGCCGTCAGCACCCTACAAACGCCGAATTGAAACACTGCTATTAGGGGTGTCAAAAAATATATATATATATTTAAGAAAAATTACACACACACACACATATATATATATATATATATATGTGTGTGTGTATATGTGTGTATATATAATTTTTTAATTCCTTTTTTCCCCCATCTGTCTTGTCCAGCCACTCAGACAAATCATATAGTAGATGTAGATGATCTACCGTATTTTTCGGCGTATAAGTCGCTCCGGAGTATAAGTCGCACCGGCCGAAAATGCATAATAAAGAAGGAAAAAAACATATATAAGTCGCACTGGAGTATAAGGCGCATTTTTTAGGGAAATGTATTTGATAAAAGCCAACAGCAAGAATAGACATTTGAAAGGCAATTTAAAATGTGTAAAGAATAGTGAACAACAGGCTGAATAAGTGTACGTTATATGAGGCATAAATAACCAACTGCTATGTTAACCTCACATATTATGGTAAGAGTCATTCAAATAACTATAACATATAGAACATGCTATACGTTTACTGTCACTCCTAATCGCTAAATCCCATGAAATCTTATACGTCTAGTCTCTTACGTGAATGAGATCAATAATATTATTTGATGTTTTACGCTAATGTGTTCATCATTTCACACATAAGTCGCTCCTGAGTATAAGTCGCACCCCCGGCCAAACTATGAAAAAAACTGCCACTTATAGTCCGAAAAATACGGTATATCTGCTGTACACATTTACTTTAGAAAAGAGAAGTGTTAACTACTTCTCTTGTTGCCTTATCGTTATCCGATTTGATTAAATGTTTAGGAAGCATTTTGTTTAAGTAATATAGAAATTGATTAGAGCTGTTTATTTAATAGAGAAATGTAGTTACCGGTAATCATAGAAATGGCATCCAATGTTATTTTAAAAAAGTATCGATTCTGAATGAAATCGTTACCCCCAACAATCAAATGGCATTAGGTGGTGCCCAACGATTCTAACAGCAATTTTTGTTTAATTTAGTCTATTAGTTACATTTCATAGCTATGCAATTAATTCAGATACAGGGCTTTAATTTTCTGACCTTTATCTATCTCTTTATCTGCACACTAGCAGCATAGCATTACACTTTTAGGCATGGTATGGCTTCTGTAGACGTTGCTCTTGTGTTTTGTGGGTTTGACACTTTTTCAACATGTGCATACAGGTAGATGTCACTTGGTACTGTATCTTCTTATTAAGCTGTACACAATTGTTTCTAATTGCAGAACTCTGAAGCCAGTGATATTATGAAGAGTTCATCATCCACAAATGTGAAGGTACTGTGATAATTAAATATGGCTTCTAATCTTCAGTCACCTAAATGTTTATTTCCTCCAAGGGGGTATTTTTTAAATCTTGTTTCAGCAGTTTGTCTCAGAACAGACTTATAGACTCCTGAACAAAGTCTTAAGACAAGACAAGTATTGGGTTGTGACCACATTGTAAGTAGAGCATGAACATGACAGAAACATAAGCAAGACATAGGATTCTTAATAGGACTAGTTGTTAAAGATCCCTAAATATTCAGCACAGCAATTGAATGGGGTTGGTGATGTCTTCTTGGATGGGGTGGAATGTGGCAATAATCACGTGGTGCCACCAGTACGACACATCAGTTGTGTTCCCCGACGTCATTGGGTGTTTTGGCCATTCATCACAAGACACCCTCTGCCGAGGTTGGCCCACCACAGGCTGATCAGACCTGAGTGTGTGTGGCATGGTGGCACCACGTGGTTATTTGGCAGCCCATGCTGTGTTTCAGCCTCTGCCAGTGACTGCTTTGTTCTGCTGTGGTGGCAAGTTCTTTGGTTGCCTTCCGTTGGGCCTGTCCTCTGATCCCTACTTCCTTCAGGAGCCTTGTGGTGGAAGTGGCTACAAAGCCTCTACAGCCCACCTCCACTGGCCACACCTTAACGTTCCAGCCTCGTGCCTCTGCTTCAGCTGCTAAGTTGGTATATCGCAGCCTCTTCCGTTCGAATGCTTCATTGATGACGTCCTCCCATGGGACCGTTAGCTCAACGATGAAGACAGGTTGGTCGCTGCAATTTTGGGTGGGAAGGTAAGCCTCTGGCTGAGGTCTACCTGCATTTCCCAATCCCGGGCTGCGTTCAGTGGTCCTGAGTCTGGAGGTGATGGCTTGGTCCGCCGTTTCTCTCCTTTCCGGATGAAAGTTGTTTTGTATGGGAAGGTAGCCTGGGCATTTAGAGGCATGGCATTGGTGATTACTCTCTTATTCTCAAGTTGGGCAGCCAAGCACTTCAGTACCTGGTTGTGGTGCCAGGTGTATCTCCCTTGAGTCAGACTGGTCTTGCAACCCACCAAGATGTGTTTGAGGGTTGCTGGGGCTGCGTACTGAAGACAGGCTGGGTCCTCTCCATACCAGAGATGTAGGTTGGTTGGAGAGGGCATGACATCATATGTGGCTCTGATGATGAAACTTAGTCTATTAGAATCCATGCTCCGTATTTCGTTCCACATGATTTTCCTCCTCTCTACGCCCTACCACTTCATCCAGCGGCCTTGCTGGGCTTGAGAGACTGCCTTGGCACACCTGGCTGCTTCCTCCTGGTGGCGCACATCCTCCACCACCCTGTGCCGCCGTTCGGTTGGAGTTGCCTTTTGCCACGTGGGTGTTGTTGCTTCCAAACCAAGGCCCCCTGTGCCATATTGGACATGCCCCACTATATCCTGGTGTCTGAGGGCAGTCTTTGCCACTGCAACTGCTGCCGATGGATTCCATTTCCTCCCTGCCGCTAGGTTTGAAGCAGCACTTCTGACGAATGTGTGCTGGGAGTCTGTGGTATATACATATATACAGTTGTGGTCAAAAGGGTACATTCACTTGTAAAGAACATCATGTCATGGCTGTCTTGAGTTTCCAATCATTTCTACAACTCTTATTTTTTTGTGATGTTAATAAATGTTAATTGGCCCTAGTGTGTGAATGTGAGTGGGAATGTTGTATGTCTATCTGTGTTGGCCCTGTGATGAGGTGGCAACTTGTCCAGGGTGTACCCCGCCTTCCCCCCGAATACAGCTGAGATGCTCCAGCACCCCCACGTCCCTGAATGGGACAAGCGGTAGAAAATGGATGGATGTATGTATGTCTTCTTTCTGTCTCTGTCATGTTCATGCTCTACTTCCAACGTGGTCACAACCCACCAGTGCAAATGTGTATACTTGTAGTATAGAAATGAACTGAAATGTCCCGTGGCAGGATTCCTTATGAAACCTGACGTCTCGCGGGGCATTTACACAACAATAGAGACCAATAGTTTGTGGCTGCTACGTTTAACACCATTACTTTTCTGTTGTTTCCTCTTCTGTCACCGGTCTCTTCCAGTAATTGTGTTCAACTTTAATACAAGAAGTCCATGGTTCATAAACTATCTGTATGCTGTACAAACATATTTTTTCCTTTTTATGTTCCATGAAGCTGTCGGAAAATGTTTTAGACCTCAACGATACGTCTAGCTCTGTGAGTCTACTGGAGAAAAACTATGACAGAGACAATGTAATGGATGCGATGGGAAAGTATACAAAGGTTGAGGCTGTCAAGAGGTATGTTCCTTTCCTGCTGTTCATAGGGTACAGTTTTATATTTTGTATTTCTGCAGGATAGAATTCAGAAAGGAGCAGTTTGATTTAAGTTGTGCCAACACATTTGTGAATTTTTAGGTGTAATTGCCATAATTCTGTGGGTTTAGTACCGGTAGATAGTAAAGCTCTAGACGCACAGTGCAAACTTTAAAAACTGAAAATTTTACTATATAACAAATATCTCTTCAGGAATTTACTGTCCACAGACAAGGAAGAACTTACAGTTTCAAAAGGTGAAGAACTTGTGGTACCTCAGACCCTCTCTTCACACACGGAAGTAGACCTTCTGAACCAACCCGCTGCTGAACGTCTATGCTCAGCTGATAATCTGCAGAGACCTGAAACTTCTCGAGGTCGGCTGTGCCGAACTTCCAACATTCAAATGAAAACATTGGAGATCTCCAGATGCAACTATGTGCAAACATTGGAAAAAGAATCCAATTTTGCAATCTGGAAAAATGAAGAAGGCGAAAGCGAGGTAGAAAATGAGTGGGTGAGGACTGAAAAAGAGAAGAATCTAAAAGTGAGAAACAAAGATGAAGAACTAAAGAGTGGTGATGCGAGTCAGAAAGGGGATGAGGACACAGATCAATTAATTAAGGAGAAAAAGAAGAGCTCAATTTTTCTCCAGGAGGCATTGTTCAGCAAGGAGAACGAGTGTTTAAAGGAGGAGAGGGGAATATCTCGCTTCTGTAAGGAGTTGAAGAGAGAAGAAGATGCAGAGAAGGAGCAATTTATTAGGGAGAAGAGAACAGCTTTATTCCAGGAGGAAGAGGTGAAGCTTGAAGAAGAGGGTGTAGAAAAACTGAGGTAGGTAAAACTATCACTCTCTCTCACAGATTGTCAACATTGTGTCTTTATTGTGACAATATTTACAATTGTCAAGTTATTAAAGTCCTTGTTGTTTTTTCAAGTGATGTCCCTATCTGTCTATAACATACTAAGTGTGTACTAAGTAGCTACCATAGCTTCAACTGTATACTACCCAATGATTGCAGTGACTAAAAGCCAGTCCATTACAGTCCAGTCAGACCAAGATTTCTGCACCAGAAAGGACATCTTGCCCTTTAAGGTTTAAGTTGTTTTTAGCATTATTAAACTATCCATGTAGGCCATTGATAAAGGCAATGGTTTAATTTGCCAAATGTAAAGTTGCAATATGACAACCTAACCAGTATGTCAAGTTAATATACGGTACATGTCTGCCAACATATGCCCTTTTTGTATTTATTAATCATTGTTACTCATTTAAAATAAAGTACAGTCAAACCTCACTTTTCATGAGTACTCTGTTCTGTATGAAAACCAAGGTGTGACTGTACTCTATATGTTTTTGTGCTAAGGGAGGAGAGCGAAATGATGCTGAAAGATTTACGTATGTCACTGGGAGAAGAAAAGAAGCTGGAGGCTCAGCAGAGGCTGGACATTGAGCGTATGAAGGCTGAGTCAGAAGAGAAGCTGCCAGCAGAGACAACCAAAGTGCATGAGGAGAACAGGAACTATTTCAAGCAGGAGGTAATAAATGGTGATTATGAAACAAAGAGCAACACTAATCCCATCAATGTAATGTCTAACACCCTTTTTTCCCAAAGGTAATCACCTCAGAGAGAACTTGTAGAGAGCTGATTCGTCCACATCCTGAGCAGCAGCTCACACAATACCATAAAGAGGTTAACCATACACGTTACTTCTGTCCGTCTGTCTGTGTGTGTGTGTGTGTGTGTGTGTGTGTGTGTGTGTGTGTGTGTGTGTGTGTGTGTGTGTGTGTGTGTGTATGTATGTATATATATATATATATACATATACATATACAGTGGTGGTCAAAAGTGTACATACACTGGTAAAGAACACCATAAAGAGGTTAACCATACACGTTACTTCTGTCTGTCTCTGTGTGTGTGTGTGTGTGTGTGTGTGTGTGTGTGTGTGTGTGTGTGTGTGTGTGTGTGTGTGTGTGTGTGTGTGTGTGTGTGTGTGTGTATGTATGTATATATATATATATATATATATATATATATATATATATATATATATATATATATATATATATATATATATATATATATATATATATATATATATATATATATATATATATATATATATATATATAATATATATACATACATATACAGTGGTGGTCAAAAGTGTACATACACTGGTAAAGAACATCATGTCAAGGCTGTCAATCATTTCTACAACTCTTATTTTGTTGTGATGTAGTGATTGGAGCACATACTTGTTGTTGTTGTGATGTAGTGATTGGAGCACATACTTGTTGCTCACAAAAAACATTCATGAAGTTTGCTTCTTTTATGAATTTATTATGTGTCTACTGAAAATGTGAGGGTGAAAAGTATACATACAGCAATGTTAATATTTGCTCCCTTGGCAAGTTGACCTGCAATAGGGCGCTTTAGGTAGCCATCCACAAGCTTCTGCTTGACCACTTGACCACTAAATTGCTGCAGTTCAGCTAAATGTGTTGCTTTTCTGACATGGACTTGTTTCTTCAGCATTGTCCACAGGACTTTGGGAAGGCCATTCTAAAACCGTCATTCTAGCCTGATTTAGCCATTCCTTTTGAGGTGTGTTTGGGGTCATTGTCCTGTTGGAACACCCAACTGTGCCCAAGACCCAACCTCCAGACTGATGATTTTAGCTTGTCCTGAACAATTTGGAGCTAATCCTCCTGCTCCCAGCCGGGCCAGAGCAGGAGGGGATAGAAGAGAAAAAAAGGAAGACAGAGGGGGGAATTGTGGGGACAAGAGGGGGATTAGACGGAGAGACAACAACAACAACAGCAACAACAACAACAACAACAACAACAACAGAGCAACATCAGCAAATAGGACATGTACAAATATGATAGTAAAAGTAATAGCAAATAAGCAGTTAGTGAAATAAATAATAATACATAAATGACAATGAACATATTACACTACAAATGTATCAATACAAATACCAATAGAAATAATACTATTGATAATGAATAATAACACTAAATGACCTCTATTATCAACAATACACTTGTTCAAATGCAACAATACATATACGTCATGATAACTTGAGATATGAAAGAAAGCAGAAAAATGGAGGGGAAGAAAGAAGCCAGCCATATTAACCTTGTAGATTGTTATAGTAACAATAGGTTAAGCTTTGTCAGTGTACCATGTGTTATACCCAATTTACCCTAGGGCAACAACATTAATATATGTTTGATGAAACCTGATTATGTGCATGAATGTATGTGTGCATATGTACTTGTATATGTACAGTATGTGTATATGTGTGCTTGTACAGTGAATGTATATGTACAGTACGTGTATATGTATGTTTGTACAGTGAATGTATATGTACAGTATGTGTATATTTGTGTGTTTGTACAGTGAATGTATATGTACAGTATGTGTATATGTGTGCTTGTACAGTGAATGTATATGTACAGTATGTGTATATGTATGTTTGTACAGTGAATGTATATGTACAGTATGTGTATATGTATGTTTGTACAGTGAATGTATATGTACAGTATGTGTATATATATGTTTGTACAGTGAATGTATATGTACAGTATGTGTATATGTATGTTTGTACAGTGAATGTATATGTACAGTATGTGTATATGTGTGTTTGTACAGTGAATGTATATGTACAGTAAGTGTATATGTATGTTTGTACAGTGAATGTATATGTACAGTATGTGTATATGTATGTTTGTACAGTGAATGTACATGTACAGTATGTGTATATATATGTTTGTACAGTGAATGTATATGTACAGTATGTGTATATATATGTTTGTACAGTGAATGTATATGAAGACACAAAGACAAATCCAGTTCATGTATTTGAAGAATCATCCCTGTAAGATAAGTGATAGTTATACATGCTTCGCTACACACCGCTAGATGCCGAAGTCATGACTTATGACATTTTAAAAGGTCGGAAATTGTAAAAATCAAGACAAGATTACTCTATGACCAATCATCAACCATTAAGACAATCTACTTAACTTTGAACACACTACACACGAGTGAATGAAGGGCATACCTTTTCAACAGCCATACATGTCATACCAAGGGTGGCCGTATGAACAATGCCAACACTGTCATAAACATGTGCCATATGGTGAAACCACACTAAATAACAATGACAAACACATTTTGGGAGAATATTTGCACCACAACACAACATAAACACTACAAAACAAATTCCCAGAATTCCCTGCAGCACCAACTCTTCCGGGACGCTACAATGTAAACAAATGCCATAGGTGGATCTACACCTGACATCCACTGTAATGATACCAATTTACAGGCACGTATCTAGTCGATACTACTATGATTACATCAATATTTTTTTGCATCACAAAATCTTTCGTTTTTTAAAAATGTATATTATGTTTATAAAGTCAGGAGATACGTCCCTGGACACATGAGGACTTTGAATATGACCAATGTATGATCCTGTAACTACTTGGTATCGAATTGATACTTAAATGTGTGGTATCATCCAAAACTAATGTCAAGTATCAAAGAAGAGAATAATAAGTGATTATTACATTTGAACAGAAGTGTAGAGAGAATATGTTCAAACAGAAAATAAGCAGATATTTACAGTAAATGAACAAGTAGATGAATAATTCATTTTCTATCACTTGTCCTTAATAATTTTGACAAAATAATAGAATGATAAATGACACAATATGTTACTGCATATGTCAGCAGCTAAATTAGGAGTCTTTGTTTATTTACTTACTACTAAAAGACAAGTTTTAAGTCTTTTTATTGCAAATGCAATCTAAAATCTTAACTATCTAATTTATGAAAGAAGGACTGAGGGAGAAAAAACGTTATGCGCTGGAACAGATAAGAAAGTTGTGGACTTATATTCATTTTTAATAGAGTTGACATGAGCCATTGTAGATAAGTCAAGTAGGGACCAGCGGTCAAAATGTCCCTAGATTCTGTGCAGCAGTGGAACAAAGTTGGCTTTATAAAGTTCTCCAAATGCATGTGTGACCTGGACGTCCAAGTATGTGCGAGGCGATTTTAAAGGAGAAATTGTGCAGAAGAAATTTATTTGCAGCAGAATTTATAGGAAATATTTCACTTTCACCCAAGTTTAGTTTGTAACCAGACACACGTTGAAATGCTTGAAGGTCACTCAAGGGAGCCGGGACTGAGACATACATAAGGAGGTCATCTGCGTAGAGAGAGACATTGTGTCTACCGTAATGAGCGGCTTGGTACCAAGCACAGTTGACAGAGGCTCAATGGCAAGAGCAGAAAGGAATGGACTCAGGGGGAAACCCTGCTGTGTAGAACGAATGCGGATTGAATATTATTTGTCCTGACCGAGGCCTCAGGAGATGACTAAAGGAGCTTAATCCATGAAATAAAACTGTTCTCCAGAACATAAAATAGATCATTCCAATAGCTTATATATGGCTGCTTCTTCAGTGTTAAAAGCAGGTCACTGTACAACATATTGAAAAGACAGAAGAGGGCCTATTCCGAATGAACCCAGTTTGATCGCCATTAATAACAGAAGGAAGGACTTATTTCATTAATTGTGTTGTATTTATTGTTTTTGAACTGTCTACTACACTTTTTAAATTGACCTGTACTGTCACTGTGCAGCTGTCTGATTTGCTCCTGGAAGTGCGAGAGGACGTGCAGCGTGAGCACGAGAAGAAGCTGGTGCACCTGAGGCAGGAACACAGGAGAGAGATCAACAACATCAGGGAGAAGCAACAGGAAGAGGTTCAAGCATAGTCTCTCCTCTATGTAGACACAATGCACCCCTTACATTTGTATGATATATGTTGATGGGACAACCTGGAAGAAAGGACATACAAAGCTAAGATCAATGAAATATTCCACAACTACCAGATGCACTGAAGTACTTGCTGGGGATGGAGTTAAAAAGCTGCACTGAACCAAAATGCAGCGTGCATTTACTGAGCTGTGGATGATTGTACTGATAATGCTCAGTTGATGGTGTTTGGGAGGTTTTATGATGAGTCAAAAGGCAGTTTTTGGAGTACCCCTGGCATAGGACTGGGCGATAGGGACCAAAACTGATACCCCAAATGGTAATATACGGTATATACCGGTACCTTAAACAAAACAAGCAAAGTGCTTAAGGTTTGCTTAAGTGTTTTTGTGGCAAGATAACCAGTGTTGCGAGTACTCCGATGATTTTTGTTGTAATTATTAACGTAACGTGTTGTTTATCCTTATAAAATAATTAGTTAGCCGTTACTATGTCAAAGCAGTTTGTAATGTTAGTTAGGTTTATAGCTTCTTACCTGTCATCAGATCACAGTCGATCGGTTAACATAAACTCTGGGAATACTATGAGTCTGTTAGATTGCTGGGCTTCAGGATTGGAAACAGCGACATCTCCTATTCAACATTCTTGGCAATTGAGAATTACTGAAGTGGATTTTAATGCTTTGCGACCTGTAGAGAGATTCACTCCACAGTTAGTAGTGTAATTTGAACTATTCAATGCTCAGTCAACACATAATAAAACAACCCTGATTAAATAACATATCAGGGAGAAGGAACTTGATGTCATGTCTCTCACAGAAACCTGGCACCAGTCAGAATTGTATTCTGCCCTCAATGAGGCCTTTTACTTAGAAGCAGCTCACAGCTCTTGTCGCTGTCCTGGTTTAGTGGTCATCAACCGTCAGGATTTAAAGCTGACCCCCATTTCACTGCCCTAAACATCTTTCTGCAAGTTTTTTGCATTTAAATGACTTTTCTCATCTACCTGTCCCCTAAACACAAACTTGTTTTCATCCTTAAAATGTCTGATCTCCTCACAACACTCTGGACCACCTCCACCAATACCATAATCCTGGGAGATGAAATATTCATGTCGCCACCCCCCACTTGTCATCCTGCTGCAAATGTTCTTTGTCTCCCTCAACATACAACATGTTGACGTCCCCACACATTCTCCAGGAACAAACTTGACCTTGTTGTCTTGAACTCTGCCCATCTACAAACACCTCAGTGTTTCCCATCAGAAAGTTGTGTCGATGGAGCTGCACTTTCCTCACCCCCACACCAAACTACAGCGGCAGTTGTGTCAATGGAGCTGCACTTTCCTCGCCCCCACACCAAACTACAGCGGCAGTTGTGTCGATGGAGCTGCACTTTCCTCGCCCCCACACCAAACTACAGCGGCAGTTGTGTCGATGGAGCTGCACTTTCCTCGCCCCCACACCAAACTACAGCGGCAGTTGTGTCAATGGAGCTGCACTTTCCTCGCCCCCACACCAAACTACAGCGGCAGTTGTGTCGATGGAGCTGCACTTTCCTCGCCCCCACACCAAACTACAGCGGCAGTTGTGTCAATGGAGCTGCACTTTCCTCGCCCCCACACCAAACTACAGCGGCAGTTGTGTCAATGGAGCTGCACTTTCCTCGCCCCCACACCAAACTACAGCGGCAGTTGTGTCAATGGAGCTGCACTTTCCTCGCCCCCACACCAAACTACAGCGGCAGTTGTGTCGATGGAGCTGCACTTTCCTCGCCCCCACACCAAACTACAGCGGCAGTTGTGTCAATGGAGCTGCACTTTCCTCGCCCCCACACCAAACTACAGCGGCAGTTGTGTCGATGGAGCTGCACTTTCCTCGCCCCCGCACCAAACTACAGCGGCAGATTCATTTGAGATAAAAATATTTGATTTGAAAAATTCAGGGTGTACCCCACCTTCTGCAGCTGAGATAGGCTCCAGCACCCCCCGCTACCCCAAAAGGGACAAGCGGTAGAAAATGGATGGAGAGAAAAATTCAATTGAAAAAATATGCTGAATGCCCTCACCCTGGACTTCCAACTGCTCTTCTCAGACTCTCCTGACTTCCACTCTGTTCCTGGTTTTTACCAGCAGTTCCTGAACAGTCTCCTCAACCTCCACTCCCCCTTACATGAAGTCCGTCTCCTTCTGGTGCTCAGCCCACTGGTCCACTGGCGTAAGATGAACATGGCCGGACCTTCAGGGGCCTCTGGACTGACTGTCACAAACAAGCATACAGAGAGCACACTTCAGCTTTTATTCCACCATCATTAAAACTGTCCTTGTGACTCCAAAAAACTTTTTTTGGTCCTGTCCAGCTACTCAGGCAAATCATATTGTTGATATAAATGGCCATATTTGTATTTGACTTGGTGTTTGCCTTTTTTAAAGAATGAATCATCTGCTCAAACCCCCTCAACTCTCTACTCAGAGGCCAGCAACATGCACCTCTCCACCACTGCTGTCCTGCTGGCACAATCTGCTCAGCAAAGTTTTGGGATTGCCCAGCCTTTCTTTTCCTTTTCTGATGTCACACAGGAAGACGTGGAGGATATCATCAGAAGAATGAACATGTCCACATGTAACCTTTAGCATTGCCCAATGCCAACATGCAATATTAAAGGCCTACTGAAAGCCACTAGTAGCGACTACGCAGTCTGATAGTTTATATATCAATGATGACATCTTAACATTGCAACACATGCCAATACGGCCGGGTTAATTTATAAAGTGACATTTTACATTTCCCGCTAAACTTCCGGTTGGAAACGTCTTTGTATGATGACGTATGCGCGTGACGTCAATGATTGAAGCGGAAGTATTGGGACACATTGTATCCAATACAAACAGTTCTGTTTTCATGTCATAATTCCACAGTATTCTGGACATCTGTGTTGGTGAATCTTTTGCAATTTGTTTAATGAACAATGAAGACTGCAAAGAAGAAAGCTGTAGGTGGGATCGGTGTATTAGCGGCTGGCTGCAGCAACACAACCAGGAGGACTTTGAGTTGGATAGCAGACGCGCTATCCGACGCTAGCCGCCGACCGCATCGATGATCGGGTGAAGTCCTTCGTCGCTCCGTCGATCGCTGGAACGCAGGTGAGCACGGGTGTTGATGAGCAGATGAGGGCTGGCTGGCGTAGGTGGATAGCTAATGTTTTTAGCATAGCTCTGTGAGGTCCCGTAGCTAAGTTAGCTTCAATGGCGTCGTTAGCAACAGCATTGCTAGGCTTCGCCAGGCGGCACAGCATTAACCGTGTAGTTACAGTTCCAGAGTTTGGTAGTATTGTTGATCTGCTGTCTATCCTTCCAGTCAGGGGCTTATTTCTTTTGTTTCTATCTGCATTTAAGCACGATGCTATCACATTAGCTCCGTAGCTAAAGTGCTTTGCCGATGTATTGTCATGGAGATAAAAGTCACTGTGAATGTCCATTTGGCGTTCTCGACTCTCATTTTCAAGAGGATATAGTATCCCAGGTGGTTTAAAATACAAATCCGTGATCCACAATAGAAAAAGGAGAAAGTGTGGAATCCAATGAACCAGCTTGTACCTAAGTTACGGTCAGAGCGAAAAAAGATACGTCCTGCACTGCATTCTAGTCCTTCACTCTAACGTTCCTCATCCACTAATCTTTCATCCTCGCTCAAATTAATGGGGTAATCGTCGCTTTCTCGGTCCGAATCGCTCTCGCTGCTGGTGTAAACAATGGGGAAATGTGAGGAGCCTTTCAACCTGTGACGTCACGCTACTTCCGGTACAGGCAAGGCTTTTTTATCAGCGACCAAAAGTTGCGAACTTTATCGTCAATGTTCTCTATTAAATCCTTTCAGCAAAAATATGGCAATATTGCGAAATGATCAAGTATGACACATAGAATGGATCTGCTATGCCCGTTTAAATAAGAACATCTCATTTCAGTAGGCCTTTAATGTTCATTACAAGGATTATAAACCACTCCCTCTTCAGTATCTTAGAAACTGTCTTCTGACCACTTCTGAAAAAAGTACAACCTCGTTTTCTCCAATTACAGACCCATCTCCAATCTTCTATTACTGTCAACAGTTGTGAAAAAAAAACAGTTGTAGCTCAACATAAAGATCACCTCAAGCACAACAACCTTTATGAAAAGTTCCAGTGCGGTTTTCCCCCAGAAACAGCCTTGGTCAGGGTCAATAATGGCCTGTACTTATCCTCTTGACCCTGCTGGCAAAAGACACAGAAAATATGTGTTTTTAACTTTAAAATCAAAATGTGTTTGTGACAGGAACGTGTTCAGAGAGAGCAGTTGTTTGGTACTCTGCAAGAAGACCGAGAGCTTTTGCAGGCCTCACATGATCATCAACTGGAGAAACTACGCATTCAGCTTCACAATGAGATAGAGAAGGCCCAGCTGACATACTCGCATAAGGTGAGAGCACACATTGTTATCAATGGCGGCTAAGGTCAAGGAAGAAGATAGAAGACTAAGGAAGTTGGAGATGATGAATATTTTGCTGAGTATGACTTCCATGGTGGAATTAGTCCAGATAAGTCATGATTCATCACATTATGTCTCTGGACTTCAACATCATTTTAAATTTGGGCAGTTAATGATTTATTTTTACAAAGTGGAATGACACCTTGCACAAGTTTGAATTTGTGTAGATTTTCTGTCATTCAAATATAGGATGCTGAATATAAAATATTTATATGTTTTGAATATTTAGCATTACGTTACTTTTCTGACATTTAGCTCACTTTCTTCACATTTAGCTCGTTTTCTTCACATTTGTAAAAGTTATTAAACGATGAACATAAATGTTAAATCTTAATGTTACAGGGAAACTGCACTTTTTTTGAAATGTTGCCTATCATTCACAATCCTTATGTGAGACAAGGACACTTTTTTTTAATGCATTCTAAATATTAAATACATTTGATTGAAAAGCCGCTTACAATGGAGCCTATAGGAGTCGCTGTATTCTGCCTATAAAGCCCTTAAAAACACTTCCATTCATGTTACGTAAGTATATATGTAATGTAGTAACATTGATAATATTTGTTATTTACATATTTGGATCATTTTAAGCATACCTGACGCATTCATTTCAAAAACTCATCTCAGCTTTGGCTTATTTGTTGCCACTACATCACTGATTACTGCAGACTTCCTGAGAGCCAACAAGCAATATAAAACATCACTTACTGTATCATGTCTGCTGTTATTAGGATGCCAACTGATACAATCTTACTATATTCTCGTTCTAGATGAAAAGTAACTCAACCCTCGCAAAGAAAAGGGAAGTGGAACCAAGTGTACTTCTGGGTTGTTCTCGCAATTTCTAGGTCTAAATTGGCTGTCAAAGTGTACCGACATGTTGGATTACATCCTGGTCCTTCTACTATCCAGGGATTATTTATGATCTATTTTAAAGCCCTAGTTACTCGGTGACCCTAAACAGTACTTTGTGTCAGGGGTGCTGTGCACCTCCCGACCTGATTACTCCATTTCAAGGGTCAGTCTTGTCGCTTTAAGGACAAGACTTAGTCGGGCAAGGGAGACTCGCCCAGGTATTGATGGCCTGCTGTGCAGAGGCTGCCGCTGTAAACATAGGCGCGTACACGCTAGTGATCACAGCGCCGCTATAAATAGTTTGTCTCGGTTAGCGCTTATAATAACAATATCACTAATACTTGCTTAATATTCAAGTCACAAAATGTATTGTTGCCGCTTTTGAATTGTTTTTTTTATTGGGTTTTATGGGCGGAATAGAGGAGCTCCTATTCACTCCCATGTAAGCAGACTTTCATTTACGTTTGAGTTAGGCGCAATAAGTGTACAACTTCAGCCTAAACCCTTTCGGTCTGCAACATTTTCATTTTCAATTTATGAATCTACAACTGTGTGTTTATTTTGTTGACCATTGACCGAAGAATAATAAACTTGAAACTTGAGTTAGTGCATTAAAAGGAAAATGCATCCTCCGTCTTGTTTTCCATTATGATTGCGAGTGATAGGCACACACTTCTACTAAGAATACATTCTTAGTACCCAAAGGGCACCCGTTCATAACAGTGCCATTAGTCACCAATACAACAGAACTTTGTTTTCAGCACAAACCTGTTCAAGATGAGACAAACAAACAGTGTACAGGGTTACAGAACAAACAAACAGTGAGACAATAAGACAAACAAACAGCGTACAGGGTTACAGAACAAACAAACAGTGAGACAATAAGACAAACAAACAGTGTACAGGGTTACAGAACAAACAAACAGTGAGACAATGAGACAAAAAAACAGTGTACAGGGTTACAGAACAAACAAACAGTGAGACAATGAGACAAACAAACAGTGTACAGGGTTACAGAACAAACAAACAGTGAGACAATAAGACAAACAAACAGTGTACAGGGTTACAGAACAAACAAACAGTGAGACAATGAGACAAAAAAACAGTGTACAGGGTTACAGAACAAACAAACAGTGAGACAATGAGACAAACAAACAGCGTACAGGGTTACAGAACAAACAAACAGTGAGACAATAAGACAAACAAACAGTGTACAGGGTTACAGAACAAACAAACAGTGAGACAATAAGACAAACAAACAGCGTACAGGGTTACAGAACAAACAAACAGTGAGACAATGAGACAAACAAACAGCGTACAGGGTTACAGAACAAACAAACAGTGAGACAATAAGACAAACAAACAGTGTACAGGGTTACAGAACAAACAAACAGTGAGACAATAAGACAAACAAACAGCGTACAGGGTTACAGAACAAACAAACAGTGAGACAATGAGACAAACAAACAGTGTACAGGGTTACAGAACAAACAAACAGTGAGACAATGAGACAAACAAACAGTGTACAGGGTTACAGAACAAACAAACAGTGAGACAATGAGACAAACAAACAGTGTACAGGGTTACAGAACAAACAAACAGTGAGACAATAAGACAAACAAACAGTGTACAGGGTTACAGAACAAACAAACAGTGAGACAATGAGACAAACAAACAGTGTACAGGGTTACAGAACAAACAAACAGTGAGACAATGAGACAAACAAACAGTGTACAGGGTTACAGAACAAACAAACAGTGAGACAATAAGACAAACAAACAGTGTACAGGGTTACAGAACAGGAACACTGATGGGTCGCCACAAGGCGCCAGCCATGTAAAAGATGGGGAAAAGGTCAACGCGGATGAGTAAAAAAATACAATCTTTAGGCGCCCAGTCTGGAGTGGGAAAAAAACCTCCATAACAAAGCACATATACATATTACAACATACATCTCCAGACTTGCAACAGAGGGGAGTGAGTGGGAGCTACTGTGGAAGGCTGCAGCTCTTCAGGCGCTGCCCAGCCGTCCATCACCCCTAAGGGATTCGCGTCAACAAGGCAACACTTGGTGGAGATTATTGGGTTCACGTATTTCTCTCTCCTCTCTCTCTCTCTCTCTCTCTCTCTCTCTCTCTCTCTCTCTCTCTCTCTCTCTCTCCTCTCTCTCTCTCTCTCTCTCTCTCTCTCTCTCTCTCTCTCTCTTTTCTCTCTCTCTCTCTCTCTCTCTCTCTCTCTCTCTCTCTATCTCTAATATATAGATCGATATATGTACATACAGTATATATATGCCATGTTATACACTACCGTTCAAAAGTTTGGGGTCACATGTAAATGTCCTTATTTTTGAAGGAAAAGCACTGTACTTTTCAATGAAGATAACTTTAAACTAGTCTTAACTTGAAAGAAATACACTCTTTACATTGCTAATGTGGTAAATGACTATTCTAGCTGCAAATGTCTGCTTTTTGGTGCAATATCTACATAGGTGTATAGAGGCCCATTTCCAGCAACTATCACTCCAGTGTTCTAATGGTACAATGTGTTTGCTCATTGGCTCAGAAGGCTAATTGATGATTAGAAAACCCTTGTGCAATCATGTTCACACATCTGAAAACACTTTAGCTCCTTACAGAAGCTACAAAACTGACCTTCCTTTGAGCAGATTGAGTTTCTGGAGCATCACATTTGTGGGGTCAATTAAACGCTCAAAATGGCCAGAAAAAGAGAACTTTAATCTGAAACTCCACAGTCTATTCTTGTTCTTAGAAATGAAGGCTATTCCACAAAATTGTTTGGGTGACCCCAAACTTTTGAACGGTAGTGTATATAACTGTCCAAGATCATATTCATTGGATTTCAGCAGTTCAATGGTAGTTTAGCTCATGTGCGCTCATCAAAGCTCTGAGAATTAAGAGGCGCTGTCACACCATAAAGATATTTTCTTATTTTTTAATCAGCAAGACAGAGATCCAGTCAGTTTCCATGGAAAAGGCATAGTAATATACCAGATCTAGAGTCTATGAAAAAAAGTGGTTATAAAGGGAAAACAATGCAGGCTAAAAATTGCACTTTGGAGACCCCGTGGTTAGTATTAAGAAGCACTGATTTTGTTTTAGCTTTGCAAGAAATTATTTTGTGTGACATGAGCTCAGGTATGAGTGTGAACTTTAGTTGTGATTAGTTTGAGCCAGGTGTGCCAAGTTACATCATGTGGTTACATGTGCACAATTCAAGGCAACTTCTTGTGTGAAAGTAATGAAGATGTTGAGAAAAAAAATCACTGTTTAGACCTTTTTCTGAATGCTCTGACCTGAAATGATGGTTCTGTAGGGGAAAAGCCAGATTGTTACAAATACAGTAAGTTGTTTTCCTGACAGCCTTTGTATTTGGTATAGATAATAATACAGTATATATTTCATTCTTCTTCTTGCAGCAATCAGAACTTCAACATTACATCTACCAGTTAGAGCTGAAAACCAAAGACCTGAAGAGAGATGAGGAAATTCTCCAGAGCAAGGTCTGTGTCTCTCTCTCTCTCTCTCCAACTCTCTCTCTCTCATACAATGTGTTTTCCAAACTCAATGGTTCTCAATCCTTTTGAGTCGCGAAGCTCAAGATAATATTAGTTGGTGTTTGCAACCCCCTACTCGTACTGTGTGAAGTCAATCACCAGAAATCCCACTTTATATGAAGTTTTTGGTTTTTTTACAGTGTATATCTATTTAAAAAAAAAGGATATTTGTAAAGCTTTCAAAGTCTTCTGTTGCCAAGGCTGCCAACTTACCTGTTCTCTACTCACTAAGGTGGTGTCGATGAGGCACACCTTGACACATGCCTTTTTATCTCTGGACTTGACCTTGAACACTTCAATCAAATCAAGCTTTATTTATAAAGCGCTTTTCATACATAAAAGAAATGCACCGCAAAGTGCTTTACAAAGTTAAATAACTTGCACATTTACAAACTGATGTCAATTTGATTTAAACCTGGACTCTGACACTGACAGGGCAGTACCAACACATGAATATGTTGTTTGTCACCCATTCCATTAAAGATATTGTTTGTTAAGGGGGGTGTGGCTGTAGAGTGTGCAGTCTCGACTCTTTTACAGACTCCCAACAGGTTTTCTTCCATCTTTGTCCCCCTGTATATATGAATATATTATTATTATTATCATTTTGTTTTATTTTTTTCAATCTGTCCTGTCCAGCCACTCAGGCAAATCCTTTTGTGGATGTAGATACGGTATATCCACTGTACAGATTGACTTTACAAAAGAGAAGTGTTGGATACTTCTCTTGTTGCTTTATTTGTATTTGACTTTATTAAATGTTTGGGAAGCTAACCAGTTTTATTTGAAGTAATATCTAAATGGTCCCTAGTGTGTGAATGTTGTCTGTCTGTGTTGGCCCTGTGATGAGGTGGTGACTTGTCCAGGGTGTACCCCGCCTACCGCCATGAATGCAGCTGAGATAGGCTCCAGCACCCCCAGTGACCCCAAAAGGGACAAGCGGTAGAAAATGGATGGATGGATGGAAATTGATCAGAACTGTATTTATTTTAGGGAGGAATTGTGGAGTTGTACGATTGAGGAGGCAGGAGTCAAAGATAAAGTGCATCAATCCTTTACTTTCCCCTCAGACAGTTTACAAAAGGAACAGCTCAACTAACGACTTCTGTGTCCCCTTTAACCTGGAAGCGGAAATACCCCACTCTTGGGGAATATCTCTCTCTCTCTATATATATACCTGTTGTGATCACCATACAGACCTCGCCAGAATTCAACAAGATTAACAGAAAAGTACACAACAATCTACACATTTAACGGGCTGCACTGGTCGGATTAAGCGGCCAAAACGGCTGCGCTTCACCGCAAGGACGTCCTGGCCCGACTCAGGCCCTGAGGGATTCTCAATGGCGGGCCCCGAGGCTTAGCTTGGAGGGCAGCCTCACTGAGCTGGTTTGGCCAGCTCCACTGGCACCCCAATATCCTCATGTTGGTCTTTGGCCAACCGCTCCGCTTTGCCCCCCACCTCCACAACAAAGTTCTTAGCACCTCCCTTCAGCACTCGAAAGGGTCCATCATAGGGGGGCTGCAGCAGGCTTCAATGGCTGTCATGCCATATGAAAACTTACTTGGCCGATTGCAGGTCCCTGGGGATATGAAACTGCGGGAGTCGGTGGCAGGAAGTCTAAATGGGAACAAGGTTTCCCACTGTCTCTCTGAAAACCACTCACACAGTCTATTAGCCTTGGGGTTATACACAGAGGTGTGGTGAATCTTCACTCCCAGGAGCTCAGCAACTGCAGTCCACAGCTCCAACATAAACTGCTGACCTTTGTCTGATGAGAGGTCAAAGGGTGTGCCAAAGCGAGCCACCCAGGACCCAATGAATGCCCGTGCCACCTCTGCTGTTGTAGTAGAAGACAAAGGAATGGCTTCTGGCCTATCTACTGTTGTGAGGAGGTAGGTGAACCCTCGAGAGCAAGGCAGAGGGCCCACCATCTCTACATTCATGTGGTCAAAAATGACTTTCTGGTACCACAAATGGTGCCAAGGGAGCCCTGGTATGCTGCGTGACTTTTGCCCGCAAAGACGCCCAAGCCCTTATGTCCTTTCGCAAGCCCGGCCAGACAAACTTGCCCCCCACCAGCTTAGTAGAGGCCTTAACTCCAGGGTGTGAGAGGCCATGGATGATGTCAAAAACTCCAGCCAACAGGTATCATAGGGCGTGGCTGGCCCCTGGAGACAACACACAATACTGTAGCCTTGGCAGCTTGGTCCAGTCAAGGCGCCGTGCCTGTGCGTAGACTGGGGAGACGACTGTAGTGATGTAATGTTTCCACGCCATGCATGGCTACTGCAGATGAAAAAGTAGACGTGGTGACTTCTGGAAACTTGGCAAGCATTTTTAACATCCACCAACAGTCTAAATGCGCAGCGGAAGTCGGCCACAGGAACGGCGTAGACACGGCAGCCATAACTAAATCCCATACAAAACGTTGTCCACCAAAACACACTTCCACATACCTAGTCCCGTAGGTGCATATGGTTGTGCCGTTCGCGACATCCATTGGTGGTCCGTGTGCCTCAACTCCATACCTAGCATGAGAGTAGCACCACCCCTTATCACGTTGCCGGCGCGCGATGATTGCAGCTGTCATGACATTAGCCGCACCGCTGGCAGCGAGCAATACCGGTCTAGCTCCATTGTTCCCGTTGTTGTTGTTAGACATCACTCACGTTGGAGGTCACCAATGTGGACTTGTACGATTGAGGAGGCAGGAGTCGAAGATAAAGTGCATCAATCCTTTACTTTCCACGTACAGTTTACAACAGGAACAGCTTGACTAGTGACTTCCGTGTCCCCTTTAACTCGGAACTGGAACCCCCCCCCCACCCCCCTTGGTGAATATCTCTCTATACACATACCTACTGTGATCACCACAGAATGTAGACAATCATAGAACTTGCGTTTAATACTAAAAAAGTGTAGATACTGAATCGAAAATTGTTTTGAATGAAGATCGATTCTGAATCAAATCGCTACCCCCAAGAATTTAATGGAATTGTGCGGTGCCCAAAGACTCACAGCTTTAATACATGTATAGATATACTGTATATGTACACATACATATACATATATATGTATATATACATATATACATACTGTATGTATATATGTATATAGTGTTTCCCCCAGAAAATTTGTTAGCTAAGGTGGTGTCTCTCCAGGGGGAGGGGGCGTCTCCAGGACAGGCGGCAGGACGGGGAAGGGGGTGGGTGGGTGTAAGGAACAGTGTGGTGGGTGGTTGTAAGGAACAGTGTGGTGGGTGGTTGTAAGGAACAGTGTGGGGTGGGTGGGTGTAAGGAACGGTGTAACTAGGTCTGTCGCCGACACGTCTCCACCTCATCGCTTGATGTTAGTTTGTCTAAATTGTCAGACGGTTGCTTCTCTGATGTCTCCATCATGTCCAGAAGTCTCTTCTTTATCTGGACGTCTTCTTCTACTGCATTCAGCAACTTTGTCTCCATTGGAAGTTTTACTTTTAGTCTGTCCTGCTTGCGGCTGTTGACTTTTGCCTAATAAAAAAAATAAAATGTATAAAGATTTTTAGAAAATAACATTCAATAATCATGAGTACATTATTTGGGATGAAGCCACTTTAGTAAGATAGTGACGTGTTATTTACAACATGTCAAATGGTCCTCAACATCGTCGGGAAACAATGTGTGTCAATGAAGAACTTCATCCAGGTGTTTTAAGTTTGACAGAAAAAAACAATATTTAATGCAACTGCAGTTTTACTTAACTCAACATTATATTTGACAAGAAACTACTCAAAGCATATTTAATACAAGCCTATTTAAATACATGTAAAACATCTGAACTTGAATATATGCTTGCCATCTTGACTTGTGAAGTATTTTTGTCCAACATTGTTGAAAGTGGTCATCTGAGAGCATTTGTAATTGCATATTTTGATGCCCAGATATACAACATCTATCTGCCTTTTAACATTATGACTTCCTAGCAATGAAGTTAGCGCCCACATACCTGAAGTAGAGCTCTTCTCTCTTTCACCACAGAAGATTGTGGATTGCTCCTATTGGAATCTTGCTGCTCTTGTACATCATTGGGCATATCTTTGTCTGTGTCAAGGGTGAATGGAGAATCCCAACTCCTGTGAGAGCTTGTGTCAATATCTGATGTTTCTATTTCAAATAGTTGATGGAGAAGGAATGGGTGTAGTTGATGGAGAAGGAATGGGTGTAGTTGATGGAGAAGGAATGGGTGTAGTTGATGGAGAAGGAATGGGTGTAGTTGATGGAGAAGGAATGGGTGTAGTTGATGGAGAAGCGCCCCAGATCTGCTGGCATAGTTGGAAGTACAGCAAAAGCACTTCTTCCACCTGCGTCCACTGCTTGTCTGGACTTTCCACCAATCACTTTTAGTTTAGTGCCGATAGTTGTTTTTGTCATGTCCTCTTTCCGATGAGGAAATTCCTCAGATGTCCCTCCAAGTCCGTACCGTTCCAAAATAGGGTAAGAATGTCACCAGACTTGGACTGGCAAGTGTCCCAGTCAACACTTTGTTGAGTTTTGTTAACTTTAAACTCCAAAACGATGCTTAAAAGTTGCTCTACATTCCCTGAGAAATGTTGTTCTTCAACAATTTGCTCAGGCATTTGTTGACAAAGTGGTGACCCTCGCCCCGTCCTTGTTTGTGAATGACTGAAGCTGCTTTTATAGCCAATCATGGCACCCACCTGTTCCCAATTAGCCTGTTCACCTGTGGGATGTTCCAAATGAGTCTTTGATGAGCATTCTTCAACTTTCTCACTCTTTTTTGCCACTTGTGCCAGCTTTTTTGAAACATGTTGAAGGCATCAAATTCCAAATGAGCTAATATTTGTAAAAAATACCAAAGTTTCTCAGTGTGAACATGAAATATCTTGTCTTTGCAGTCTTTCACAATATTATGTCAGACCCACTCCACATCCATTGCTTTCGGTCTCCCCTAGAGGGGGGAGGGGGGGGGGGGTTACCCACATATGCGGTCCTCTCCAAGGTTTCTCATAGTCATTCACATTGACGTCCCACTGGGGTGAGTTTTCCTTGCCCGTATGTGGGCTCTGTACCGAGGATGTCGTTGTGGCTTGTGCAGCCCTTTGAGACACTTGTGATTTAGGGCTATATAAATAAACATTGATTGATTGATTGATTGAATATAAGTTGAGAAGGATTTGTTGTATTCTCTTTTTATTGACCATTTACACAATGTGACAACTTCACTGCTTTTGGCTTTTGTATTACACAAAGCTAGGCTTTATTTCATCTTCATACCAAAATGTGACCAGTCAGGATTCAATCATTATTTTTGCACTCAGAGTAAAGAGGGCAATTTTGCAGACCGGACTTTTTTTGTTTATTTGTAAATACAAAAAAAAAAAACTTCTGCTTTGTGTTGGTAATTCACACACAATCCACATAACATGTTCAATATTTGTAGTGGTGGCATGACACAATGTGGAAAAGTTTGAGGGTTGTGAATACTTTCAAACCACTGTATGTAGACTTTTGGACTAATGCATATTTTATTAGGCAGAAGATTTGAACAGAAAGAGGAAGATGCTTGGCGGAGAAGAGGAGGATGTAGATCTACAGACAACAGTGGGGTATTTTTTTACTGTATATTGTTTTATAAAGCATGACTGATGTGAATAATAATTAAAAATACATTTGTATGACTTTGTGTGTCCAGACTTTGCAGAAAGTGATCTTGGAGAGAGACCAGCTGAGGCTAGAGATTGAAAGAATGAGGGAGGATCAAAATCAAGAACTCCTTAATAAAATGCGAGAGGAAAGAAACAAGGCTGAACAAGAAATGGAGAGGTTGAGGGAGGAGATAGACAAAGTCATGGAGGAAAGCGAGAAGGTGAAGGAAGAAAAGCAGCGACTGGAGAGCAAGGTGGCGCTGCATCAGGAACAGTGTGAGCGTCTCAGTCGCAGAGTCAGGTAACCTTTAACAACATTAGTCCAGGATCAACTTTGACTTTTCACATATGTAAACATAAAGTCTATAAGTTCCACCGTTCAAACTCATTTATTTCCTCCCATTAGTGAGTTGGAAACACACGAGGGACAAAGTGCCTTCAGACGGAAAAAGAAGAGCACGTCACTTTCCAATGGCCAAGCAGCCTCAGCCCGACATGGAGATGAGCTGGAGGAAACTATTTCCTCTGCTGCACCTGACAGCTGCAGCGACATGCTTCAGTAAGCAACACCTTTGTCATTTCATGACGTCTTAGCTTAGCTTAGCTCTCTAATTGCTACTATAAGAAACATCATGCTCGTGTTGCAGCACCAGGTGCAACAACTGTTGGAGAATGAATCAGTTAGAATGAAGCATTCATTATGTTAAAGGGGAAAAAAGTGCATTAAATGATGTTACTCTCTCTTGTCTACCAGGACCACCTTCCCTTAAATACATTTTACATGAAGACACTTCCTCTTTGTTGTGCAAACCTTGGACCTCCTATCGGTGATGGCTCCTATAGGATGTCGCTAATGTGATTATACTCCCACCATGAATGAATGCAAACCCTCGTTCCTCTAAGATTCCCAATGCCTTTGAGCGATGAGAGCTCATCTCTGGATGAGCTGTAATTGACATCTGGACCGGAAGCTATCTAGGGAGTCCTTCTTCGATGGAATAATCCCCTCGAGAGTTTTGGGACCTGGTTTGGATTAAATCAGGCTCAATCTAATAAGAAATGTACATGCTAACATTTACAGACCCTTCAATTGCCTCCCACCTTGTACAAACAATTGAAATCAAATTTGAAACCCTGTCATTTCAGCATATACAATTGGACAGGAGTTTAAAATCAGCTCCCCAAAATAAAGAAAATAACTAAATGACTTCATAAATACAACCAAATTGTAGATAAAGAACTCAAACAAGAAACTAAAAAAATCAAAATTAGATATAACTCAAGCCAAATTGAGGAATAATAACATTTCATAGAAAACCAAATGGCAAAAAAAAAAAGTAATTTAATGAATAACTGTACTAAACTATTTAAAAAATATGAACATATCAAATTATTAATATCAAACAAAACAAATGAAGGAAAAGGACACCAAATAGTGTGCTGAATTGAAGTCAAATATAGCAACGTTTATAGCCAAAAGAGCAGTGAAAGCTGGCATGCTCCCAGCTGCCTGCCGGCTGAACAAGTGTAATTCACCAAGTAGGCACATATTTGCACGCCAGCTCGTTATTTAACTGTTTGATAACAAGCCAGACAGCTTACCCCTAAAGTGCTGCTGTATTTATTTGAATTAGGACCATGCATATTCATCAACATAGAGCAACAATGTAAATATGTTAGCACAATAGCTCATTTTCATCCCTTGTCCTAAGGCAGGTTAATACAGTAAATATGATACAAAAGTCAATGACAAAACATTACACATTAAAAGCATACCACAAGCACAGACCATGGACAGAAAAATAAAAGCAACAACAAAAAACCAAGTGAATAATCAAATTGTCTGATTAGTTTTCCAGCAGTGTTTCAGTGCAGTTGTAAATGTGAAATATGTGTCAGACTTTCTGACAGCCTGGTGGTCCTTGACATCATAGACACTTGGCCAAACTTAGTCCTGCCCCTCTGGTCTTTACTTGACTGCTATTTGTTTGTATTAATACCATCTATCAAGGGAGAGGGAGCAAGTTTATTTACAACTATAAAGATGAGGCAAACATCCATGAATATCTGATCATTATCTAAATCCAAATGATTATACTTACTTCAAATGTTACAATAATGATACTTTAGAGGCTTTTTGTCTGGATTTTTTAGTGTTCTCTTGATGAGAGACTTTAGTGGCTTCAGGATATTCTCCAAGGTATGAGACCAAGTTGTATAGCAGTACTTTATGTGGCTGACTATCATTGATGTACCGGGCACACACATACCACACCACTACCACCTTCACTTAGTCATTAGCAGAACCGTCTCACCCCACACCCACACCAGCTGAAAGTGAAAACAACCATCAGAACAGTACACCTGAGATTATAAATCCGGCAGGTGAGAAAGAACACCTGGCCTCCGTTCCTCATGCACACGTCACAGGCCCACACCTCAGTGTCTGACCACACCCACAGTTCACCTGCCACAGACACCAATTGCCAAGACCAGAGACATTTTTGGTGATGACACTCTTTTACAGGTGTGCACCTTCTTACTCAGCATTCTTACGAAGGCACGCAGCCACATTATAGTTCATAACAAAAAACACAATTACCAAATGTGATGGAATTGCAGAGTTGATTTAAATGGCCGTGGTTGGCATTACTCAGTCTAGTGCTACACCAAACAACTACGTATTTCCCAAAAGCATTGAATAAATGTAAGATTATTTTTCTTTAAAAAGATAGCAAGTACAATGCATGTCATCTAAACACTTCTGTAATGAAGATTGTGTGTGCATGCGTTAGGCAACATCATAATACACTGTCTAAAGCAGGGGTGTCAAACATACGGCCCGCGGGCTGGATCAGGCCCGCCAACAGCTTTTATCCGGCCCGCGGGATGACTTTGCTAAGTATAAAAATGAGCCGAAATGTTTCAATGAAAGAAACTGCTGTTCTAAATGTGTGCACTAGATGTCGCAATAGCAATTCTTTGTATCTTTGTAGATGATGCTACACATGTAAAAAAAAAAGAAATAAACCCCATGATGTTAGTGCACCAGTCGAGGAAAATGATCAAACTACATAAATAACATTCTGTAATTTGATTTTGATATAATTTTTTGATCTTGGTAGATTGAAAATGAACAGCAATGAGTTGACTGATGAACATCATCACATCATTTATTCAGAAAGTATAAATAAGGACAAATAAAGATAGAATACTATCAACAGCAACATATAAGTAAAAACAAAACCCCAACAACATTATGATTTGTACATTTTCAGAATGTGCTTGTTCTATTTTTAAACAAAGAAAACAATCTGAAGTTGTCTTTATTTGGAATCTAAATGATCTCAAATGAGTGTGACACCCCTGATCTAAAGGAATGTTCTTTCTTCTTAATGGTGCATGAATGCTATCATAAAAAATAAAAAAAACAGAACATATGCTCCCGGAAGATTTTGAAGCTTCTCTTTGCGTGAAGTAATCAATCCCCAAACTGTTGGCGTGTTAGTAAGATTGATGAGTTTGCATAAAGCGTTGGAGTGTCTCTACAGTAAGCATGACCACATGTTCCCTGACTAATCACAATCATCATACTGTATTGGGAGCAAATCAACACAATTACAACTGTGTTTGCATCTTGAGGTTGGAGGACAAATCCTTACCTGGCTAACTAATGTACTCACTGACAATCACATTCTGTTAGGTGGAGTTCAGTTTGACTTCAGGGTCTGGATCAAATCAAGAAAGAAATGTTATAAAAATGACATTTGGGCAATTGTGTGCATTAAAAGATGTAAGCTGTCCCACTATGGGTCTAATGACATTTGTATTGCACAATCAAGCAATTACAGCGTGTAGTTCAAGAGTGTATATTGACTATTTGACACTCTATTATAAGCTGTTTAGTAGTACTCACAACTATTTGTCAAATGTGAGCACAGTGAAGTCACCTTGCACCTGCAGTACTGATTTGTGTTCCCTGAAATAATCCTAAAACTGACCTGCTGTGTAAACACAAAATAAAGTAGGCCAACGGGGCTTTTATTTCCCTCAAATTACAATTACTGATGCCAATTGAGGGTTTGGAAAATGTTGTCTTTGTTAATACTTTTCTAATAGAGTGGAGCCCGAAGATCATCCCAGTGTATGTCTGCTTCTCTTCAGGTTCAACTCTTCTCATGGCTCAGCTCTTCAAAGGACAAGAACCCTTCTGGAGAAAGAAAGCCACCAACTCATGGAAAGACAGACAACTCTTCATGTGGCCCAAAGTAACTATACTCCACAACCCAACCAGGGAGGAGGGAGGACTGAACAAAAGGTTGGGAGAGAGAGATCTGTCCATATACAGTGGTGGTCAATATATATACAGTGGTGGTCAATATATATACAGTGGTGGTCAATATATATACAGTGGTGGTCAAAATATATACAGTGGTGGTCAATATATATACAGTGGTGGTCAATATATATACAGTGGTGGTCAATATATATACAGTGGTGGTCAAAAGTCTACATACACGTGTAAAGAACATCATGTCATGGCTGTCAATCATTTCTTCAACTCTTATTTTGTTGTGATGTAGTGATTGGAGCACATACTTGTTGTTGTTGTGATGTAGTGATTGGAGCACATACTTGTTGCTCACAAAAAACATTCATGAAGTTTGCTTCTTTTATGAATTTATTATGGCTCTACTGAAAATGTGAGGGTGAAAAGTATACATACAGCAATGTTAATATTTGCTTCCTTGGCAAGTTGACCTGCAATAAGGCGCTTTTGGTAGCCATCCACAAGCTTCTGCTTGACCACTTGACCACTAAATTGCTGCAGTTCAGCTAAATGATGAATGATAAATGTGTTATACTTGTATAGCGCTTTTCTACCTTCAAGGTACTCAAAGCGCTTTGACACTATTTCCACATTCACACACACATTCACACACTGATGGAGGGAGCTGCCATGCAAGGTGCTAACCAGCAGCCATCAGGAGCAAGGGTAAAGTGTCTTGCCCAAGGACACAACGGACGTGACTAGGATGGTAGAAGGTGGGGATGTGTTGCTTTTCTGACATGGACTTGTTTCTTCAGCATTGTCCACACCTTTAAGTCAGGACTTTGGGAAGGCCATTCTAAAACCTTCATTCTAGCCTGATTTAGCCATTCCTTTACCACTTTTGAGGTGTGTTTGGGGTCATTGTCCTGTTGGAACACCCAACAACACCCAACCTCCGGACTGATGATTTTAGCTTGTCCTGAACAATTTGGAGCTAATCCTTCTTTTTCATTGTCCCATTTAAAGCAGCAGTTCCATTGGCAGCCAAACAGGCCCAGAGCATAATACTACCACCACCATGCTTGACGGTAGGAATGGTGTTCCTGGGATTAAAGGCCTCACCTTTTCTCCTCCAAACATATTGCTGGCTATTGTGGCCAAACAGCTCCATTTTTGTTTCATGTGACATCACATGGACAAAGATAAGACCTTCTGGAGGAAAGTTCTGTGGTCAGATGAAACAAAAATGGAGCTGTTTGGCTACAATAGCCAGCAATATGTTTGGAGGAGAAAAGGTGAGGCCTTTAATCCCAGGAACACCATTCCTACCGTCAAGCATGGTGGTGGTAGTATTATGCTCTGGGCCTGTTTTGCTGCCAATGGAACTGCTGCTTTAAATGGGACAATGAAAAAGGAGGATTAGCTCCACAAGCTAAAATCATCAGTCTGGAGGTTGGGTCTTGTTGGGTGTTCCAACAGGACAATGAACCCAAACACACCTCAAAAGGAATGGCTAAATCAGGCTAGAATGAAGGTTTTAGAATGGCCTTCCCAAAGTCCTGACTTAAAGGTGTGGACAATGCTGAAGAAACAAGTCCATGTCAGAAAAGCAACACATTTAGCTGAACTGCAGCAATTTAGTGGTCAAGTGGTCAAGCAGAAGCTTGTGGATGGCTACCAAAAGTGCCTTATTGCAGGTCAACTTGCCAAGGAAGCAAATATTAACATTGCTGTATGTATACTTTTCACCCTCACATTTTCAGTAGACACATAATAAATTCATAAAAGAAGCAAACTTCATGAATGTTTTTTGTGAGCAACAAGTATGTGCTCCAATCACTACATCACAACAACAACAAGTATGTGCTCCAATCACTACATCACAACAACAACAAGTATGTGCTCCAATCACTACATCACAACAAAATAAGAGTTGTAGAAATGATTGACAGCCATGACAGGATGTTCTTTACAAGTGTATGTACACTTTTGACCACCACTGTATATATATTGACCACCACTGTATATATATTGACCACCACTGTATATATATTGACCACCACTGTATCTGTTGCATGTTAAAAAAATGTGTTTTTCCTTTTTGTTGTTAGAAGATGAGACGTTTGTCTGAGCTGTCACAGATGATCATCAGTGAAATCCCCCTCAAATCAGAACCACTCAAGCATGACGACAGCTCAATAGCTCAGAAGGTCAGACATCTTCATCATATCATAATGTAGATATAAAGTGCTGGTGAGGGTGTTTTATAATCATACCTAAATAACGTTCTGATTGCAGAACACGTCGATAGTATGATGAAGTTGTGTGCGACTCTTTTCACATTTAAAATGTCATCCATTTAAGCCTCAATAACATTTTAATTAATTAGAATATTATGGAAGGGGGGGGCAGCACGGTGGCAGAGGGGTTAGTGCGTCTGCCTCACAATACGAAGGTGCTGAGTAGTCTGGGGTTCAATTCCGGGCTCTGGATCTTTCTGTGTGGAGTTTGCATGTTCTCCCCGTGACTGTGTGGGTTCCCTCCGGGTACTCCGGCTTCCCCCCACCTCCAAAGACATGTACCTGGGGATAGGCCCCTCCCACCTCCAAAGACATGCACCTGGGGATAGGCCCCTCCCACCTCCAAAGACATGCACCTGGGGATAGGCCCCTCCCACCTCCAAAGACATGCACCTGGGGATAGGCCCCTCCCACCTCCAAAGACATGCACCTGGGGATAGGCCCCTCCCACCTCCAAAGACATGCACCTGGGGATAGGCCCCTCCCACCTCCAAAGACATGCACCTGGGGATAGGTTGATTGGCAACACTAAATGGTCCCTAGTGTGTGAATGTGAGTGTGAATGTTGTCTGTCTATCCGTGTTGGCCCTGCGATGAGGTGGCGACTTGTCCAGGGTGTACCCCGCCTTCCGCCCGATTGTAGCTGAGATAGGCTCCAGCGCCCCCCGCGACCCCGAAGGGAATAAGCGGTAGAAAATGGATGGATTATGGAAGGGGATTTATGTTTATTAAGACCAAAAGGGGACTATTTAGCATTTTTACATATGGAAATGTTTATAGTGCAGGTTTAAAGTGATGAATAAGTCCCACTTGAATTCATTGCATGTATTATGTTTGAGTTTGCAAGTAAGTAGTGAACAAAATGAAGAGGAGCGTCTGGAATTGTTTTCTGTTGTTGCTGCTGCAAGCAGGAGGACCAGGATGGAAATGAGTCTCAAGCTTCAGCTTCATTAGGAACCTACATTTTGTAAAAACAAACACAAAACTGTCTCTTTGTGGATTAACGGAGCAGGAAAATTGCCTGACTGGAGGGATTATTGATTTATAGCCTTATAGAATACATCCATTTTTGTCCTCAAAATTCTACACGCGATACTCAATAATGACAAAGTGAAAAGGTTTTTTTATTTTATATTTTGCAGATTTATAAAACATAATAAAATCACATGTACATAAGTCTTCACAGCCTTTGCTTTAATTATGCATCTTAGGCAGCAATTACAGCCTCAAGTCTTCTTGAATACTTATCTTTGGAGTGTTTCCTCCTTTCCTCTTTGCCCATTCTTCTTTGCAGCAGCTCTCAAGCTCCATCAGGTTGGATGGGAAGTGTTGCTTCACATCCAGGATGTCATCTTAGTCTAGTCAGGGAGGTGACCAAAAACTCCACTGTCACAGCTACAGCAGAGAAGAGAACCTTCCAGCAATCCACCATTCAGGCCGGTATGGTTTAGTGGCCAGAAGGAAGCTGTTTCTTAGTCAAAAGTTTGCCAAAATGCACGGGAAAGACTCTCAGACCACGAGAAACAAAGTTATCTGGTCTGATGAGACCAAGATTGATCTCTTTGGTGTGAATGTCAGGCATCTTGTTTGGAGGAAACCAGGCACCGCTCATCACCAGGGCAATACCATCCCTGCAGTGAAGCATGGTGGTGGCAGCATCGTGCTGTGGGGGTGTTTTCAGTTGCAGGAACTAGGAGACTCGTCTGAATAGAGGGAAAGATGAAGGCAGCATTGTACAGAGACATCCTGGATGAAAACCAATGCTTCCCATCCAACCTGATGGAGCTTAAGAGGTGCTGCAAGGAGGAATGGGCCAATATGTGTGCCAAGCTTGTGGCATTGTGTTCAAAAACACTTAAAGGGGAACTGCACATTTTTTGGAATTTTGCCTTTCATTATGTAAGACATGACAACGGATGGATTTTTTTTTAATGCTTTCTAAATATTAAATAAACGTAAATTAAAGTCAGCTTACAGAGGAAACATGGGTAGGTCCACCATACCGCCCTTAAAATCCGATAAATAACCATTCAAAAGCGCCAACAATACTCAATTTACATTTTGTGACTTGAATATTAAGCAAGTATTAGTGATTTTGTTATTATAAGTGCTAACGCAGACAAACTACATAGAGGGGTGCCGTGATCACTTCCGGGTGTTCCTATGTTTACATCATTGAGTGGTCTGCTGCTTCCTCGCTTCCCTGCTTCTTGTAGATCACAAATCATGCCTCTCATCTGAAAAATAGATGCATGACAATATAATCCAACAGGTTGGGACACTTTGACAGCCATTTCCGACCTGGAACTGGCGAGGACAACACTTTATATATATATATATATATATATATATATATATATATATATATATATATATATATATATATATATATATATATATATATATATATATATATATATATATATATATATATATGTATATATATATATATACAGTATATATATTGAAAGATGCCGCTGCTCCGTTCGGCTGCCTCTCCACGCTCTCGTCACAAGATTTGCGTATTTTGGCTAATTTGTGTCGTTTTTTTAATTTGTTTTACTTCGACCAACGGCACAACATTTGTTTACGACCGACAGACTCTTTTGGACATAATTCAAAAACAACTCACCAACTTCAACGAAGCTCGGACCTCTTGAAGGAACTGCCGGCAGAATTGAGAGTCCCTGGAAATGCCGGTAACAACAACAAAGGAGAATGGCGGACACACCATGGATACCGTGGCAGCTGAGGGGTAATAAGGAACCGCGTGAGAAGACGTGCGAGCCGGACGCCTCTCACTTCTATCCTGATCTCCAACGTCCAGTCAATTGAGAACAAGCTGGACGACATCAGGGCGAGGATTAAGTTCCGGCGGGACATCAGAGACTGTCACGGAGACCTGGCTCACACCGGAGGTTCCAGACCACGCCATCAGCCTGGAGCCCTTCTCCGTGTACCGGAGCGACAGGAACAAGTCGTCGGGGAAATCGAGAGGCGGAGGCGTGTGTTTTATGGTGAATAAACACTGGTGTGGACCGAGCAGTGTGGAGAAGATAGGGGAACACTGCTCACCGGACCTGGAGTTTCTCATCATCAAATGCCGCCCGGTCTACCTACCAAGGGAGCTAACATCAGTTATACTCATCGGAGTATACATTCCACCCCAGGCCAACGTTGAGAACGCACTTTCGGAGCTCTATGACCAGGTAAATAAACTCCAGACAGCTCATGTTGATGCTGCTATTGTGGTTGCTGGGGACTTTAAGAAGGCCAAACTTAAAACGGTATTACCAACACGTGACCTGTCCTACCCGAGGCGATAATATACTAGACCACTGCTACTCGCAGTTCAAATGCGGCTTTAAGTCACAGTCTTTATCAGCCTTCGGTAAATCAGATCACTCCGCCATCTTGCTCGTACCAGTGTATAAACAAAGTCTGAAGCGCGCCCCCGTGGTGATGCGAGAAGTCAAGCGTTGGTCTGTGAACTTAGAGAGCGCGCTCCAGGACGTGCTAGATTGTACAGACTGGAGCGTGTTCTGCGAGGGCACAGACAACATTGACGAATATACAGACACTGTGCTGAACTTTGTTGGTAAACTGGTCGAGGAAATAGTCCCCACAACCACAGTACAGGTTTTTCCAAATCAGAAGCTCTGGGTTGATAGATCGGTCCGAGAGGCTTTGAAAGCGCGCACCTCAACCTACTATGGAGGGCGCGCGACCGGCGACATGCACGCGTACAAGGCAGCGTGCTATGACGTCAGGGGCGTAGTGAAGCAGGCAAAGGGACGATACAGAGACACAATTGAGTTTCAATTTCAGCAGGCTGACTCCAGAGCTGTATGGCAAGGACTCAGAACCATGACAGACTACAAAGGCAGCCCCCCCATGGTGAATGCTGATGTCTCCCTGGCAAATGAGCTAAATGCCTTTTATGCACGGTTTGAGGCTGCAAATTCAAACCGCAGCCTTCATGGCGCTGCAAAAGAGGGTATGGCCACTGGCAATGGAGACTCAGCATTCAGAATAACAGAACATGACGTGAGGAGAACCTTTAAGAGGGTGAATACCAGGAAAGCCGCAGGGCCAGACGGCATCCCCGGTTGCGTCCTAAAAGTCTGTGCTGACCAACTGGCACCGGTATTCACAGACATATTCAATCTGTCCCTTGAACAATCCGTCATCCCCACCTGTCTGAAAAAATCCACCATTGTCCCTGTTCCAAAGAAATCTGCCCCTGCCTGCCTCAACGACTACCGCCCTGTAGCCCTCACCCTCATAGCCATGAAGTGCTTTGAAAAGCTAATCAAAGACCACATAAGCTCCTCCCTCCCCCCCACTTTAGACCCCCTGCAATTTGAATACCGCCCAAAAAGGTCAACCGACGATGCAATCGCACAGGTATTGCATACCGCCACGACACACCTGGACAAAAGGCAGGGGAACTATGTGAGAATGCTGTTCATAGACTACAGTTCAGCATTCAACACCATAGTCCCATCCAAACTCGTCATCAAGCTCAAGGACCTGGGCTTGAACTCAACCGTCTGTCAGTGGGTCCTGGATTTCCTGACAGGCAGACCACAAGTGGTGAGAGCAGGGAAGTGCACCTCATCATCCTCAACACCGGTGCCCCCCAGGGCTGCGTTCTGAGCCCCCTCCTCTATTCACTCTACACACATGACTGTGTGGCTAAAAACACCACCAACTCCATTGTGAAATTTGCTGACGACAAAGCTGTGGTGGGCCTGATCTCTGGTAACCCTGAGTGAAGTGAAGAACCTGGCACTGTGGTGTCAGGAAAACCACCTCGCCCTGAACGTCAGCAAGACCAAGGAGATCATATTGGATTTTAGGAGACGGGGGGCAAGGAACTACAGTCCACTCAGCATAGACGGGACGCCGGTCGAGAGAGTGACCAACTTCAAGTACCTGGGAGTGACAATATCAGAAGACCTGTTCTGGACCACACACATAGACAACGTGGTGAAAAAGGCACGACAGCGTCTCAACTTCCTCAGGAGACTGAGGAAGTTCAAGCTAAGCCACAAGATCCTCATAAACGTCTACTCATGCACAACAGAGAGTGTCATGAGTGGAAACATCACCTCCTGCTTTGGGAACAGCAACAGACTGCAGAGAGTGGCCAGACCAGCCATCGGAGGTGTGCTCCCAACCATCTACACCAGGCAGTGTAGATCCAAGGCCAAGAGGATAGTGAGGGACTCCAGCCACCCAAGCAACTACCTCTTCTCACTGCTGCAGTCAGGCAAGCACTAGCGGAGTGTCATGGCCAACACGCAGAGACTCAGGAGGAGCTTCTATCTCCAAGCCATCAGACTGCTCAACTGCACCGCTGATTAACACTTAGCACAATTGCACAAGAAGCACTTTCATTACCACGGTAATTACCAGACTACAATACTCTTCATTCAATGACTGTAAATAATGTAAAAACAAGAGCATAAAGAAGTCATACTGTTCTATTACCTCTGTTCATACTACTGTCACTACTCAACTGCCAAAGAACTGTAGACACCTTCATATTTGTTGCTTCCTATACTGTTATACTATTTCATATTGCACTGGTACTGTATGTGACTAATGTACTTCTACTTCTACCATAACTACTGGGACTTATTGTGCAACTTATTGTCTTGTAATTAATGTACATCAGACCTATTCAAATTGTTGTATTTAGTGTATTAGATTCAGCAACAAGTGTTTGGATCCCACTGTACGCAATATCTGAAGAGCATGGAAAGAAGCATTTCACTGTGGTGTACTCTGCATGTGACCAATAAAACCTTGAACCTTGAAATATGTATGTATGTATGTGTATATATATATATATATATGTATATATATATATATATATATATTATGGCTGGGCGATATATGGAATATACTGGATATATTGTGGGTTTGTCTCTGTGCGATATAGAAAATGACTACATGGTGATATTGGAGTAAATGTTCTCACACAGTTGCTTTTAGCTGCAGGCATTACACTACAGGCTCTTCTCACTCCTTCTTGTCTCTGCTTCTCAAGTGCACCTTCTTACATATGTCACATACTGACGCGCACACAACGTCATACGCCCTCGCCGAGCAGAGAGGTAGTGACATGGGTAACGTTAGCAGTGGTGCTAGCGGAGTGGTGTGAGTGGTAATACGAGAGAAAGAAGGTGCGAATCTGGTAACAAATGAAGGAAGAATTAATTCCCAAGAAAAACAGCAGGGGGTCCATCGTCTGGCGGTGGTTTGGTTTCAAGCGGGAAGATGTTGAACAGACAACCGTAATATGTCAAGTGTGCGGCAAAAGCGTTGCTACAAAAAGTAGCAGCACTGCTAATTTGTAGCATCATTTGAAAAGTCACCCGCTACAGAATGAAGAGTGCTTGAAACTCCGCATGTCAACATCTCCGTTCAGTGCCACACCCACAAAATGCCCAAGCAACCATTTCCACATCAACACCGTATGAAACAAATAGTCAACAACAGAAGGAGATAACGTCCGCAGGAACCTACCACATAGTGAAGGACATACACTATTTGATGTCCTATTATGCAGCTCATTTTTATTTGACACTTATTGAAATATCTTGTGTGACATCATGCACAAAAGTGCACTTTATTTGTTGTAAACTATTGTAGTGGCGTTCTGTACAAAAAGTGCACTTTAATTGAGTGTTGTTTTGATAAGTCATCTTAGTGACATCATGCACAAAAGTGCACTAATAGCTTGTTTTAAAATGTCTCTGACAATCTTGCACTTTCTGTTTGGAAATGACATGAATGTTTGTGCCACTGCTTAATAACTGTTTCATAAATACACTTTTAGTTGTGATTTCACTCTGCATGAAAGTTTAAAAGTAGCATATATTAATGCAGTATGAAGAAGAATGTTTGAATGTAGACACATAGAATCATCATACTGCTGTGATTATATGCATCAAGTGTTCATTCAAGGCTAAGGCAAAATATCCACATATATATGGTGTATGGTGACATGGACTAAACATATCCACATATATATGGTGTATCGTGACATGGACTAAACATATCCACATATATATGGTGTATCGTGACATGGACTAAACATATCCACATATATATGGTGTATGGTGACATGGACTAAACATATCCACATATATATGGTGTATCGTGACATGGACTAAACATATCCACATATATATGGTGTATGGTGACATGGACTAAACATATCCACATATATATGGTGTATGGTGACATGGACTAAACACATCCACATATATATGGTGTATGGTGACATGGACTAAACATATCCACATATATATGGTGTATCGTGACATGGACTAAACATATCCACATATATATGGTGTATGGTGACATGGACTAAACATATCCACATATATATGGTGTATGGTGACATGGACTAAACATATCCACATATATATGGTGTATGGTGACATGGACTAAACATATCCACATATATATGGTGTATGGTGACATGGACTAAACATATCCACATATATATGGTGTATCGTGACATGGACTAAACATATCCACATATATATGGTGTATGGTGACATGGACTAAACATATCCACATATATATGGTGTATGGTGACATGGACTAAACATATCCACATATATATGGTGTATGGTGACATGGACTAAACATATCCACATATATATGGTGCATCGTGACATGGACTAAACATATCCACATATATATGGTGTATGGTGACATGGACTAAACATATCCACATATATATGGTGTATCGTGACATGGACTAAACATATCCACATATATATGGTGTATCGTGACATGGACTAAACATATCCACATATATATGGTGTATGGTGACATGGACTAAACATATCCACATATATATGGTGTATGGTGACATGGACTAAACATATCCACATATATATGGTGTATGGTGACATGGACTAAACATATCCACATATATATGGTGTATGGTGACATGGACTAAACATATCCACATATATATGGTGTATGGTGACATGGACTAAACATATCCACATATATATGGTGTATGGTGACATGGACTAAACATATCCACATATATATGGTGTATCGTGACATGGACTAAACATATCCACATATATATGGTGTATGGTGACATGGACTAAACATATCCACATATATATGGTGTATGGTGACATGGACTAAACATATCCACATATATATGGTGTATGGTGACATGGACTAAACATATCCACATATATATGGTGTATGGTGACATGGACTAAACATATCCACATATATATGGTGTATGGTGACATGGACTAAACATATCCACATATATATGGTGTATCGTGACATGGACTAAACATATCCACATATATATGGTGTATGGTGACATGGACTAAACATATCCACATATATATGGTGTATGGTGACATGGACTAAACATATCCACATATATATGGTGTATCGTGACATGGACTAAACATATCCACATATATATGGTGTATGGTGACATGGACTAAACATATCCACATATATATGGTGTATGGTGACATGGACTAAACATATCCACATATATATGGTGTATGGTGACATGGACTAAACATATCCACATATATATGGTGTATCGTGACATGGACTAAACATATCCACATATATATGGTGTATCGTGACATGGACTAAACATATCCACATATATATGGTGTATGGTGACATGGACTAAACATATCCACATATATATGGTGTATGGTGACATGGACTAAACATATCCACATATATATGGTGTATGGTGACATGGACTAAACATATCCACATATATATGGTGTATGGTGACATGGACTAAACACATCCACATATATATGGTGTATGGTGACATGGACTAAACATATCCACATATATATGGTGTATCGTGACATGGACTAAACATATCCACATATATATGGTGTATGGTGACATGGACTAAACATATCCACATATATATGGTGTATGGTGACATGGACTAAACATATCCACATATATATGGTGTATGGTGACATGGACTAAACATATCCACATATATATGGTGTATGGTGACATGGACTAAACATATCCACATATATATGGTGTATGGTGACATGGACTAAACATATCCACATATATATGGTGTATGGTGACATGGACTAAACATATCCACATATATATGGTGTATCGTGACATGGACTAAACATATCCACATATATATGGTGTATCGTGACATGGACTAAACATATCCACATATATATGGTGTATGGTGACATGGACCATACACCATATATATGTGGATATGTATAACATATCCACATATATATGGTGTATGGTGACATGGACTAAACATATCCACATATATATGGTGTATGGTGACATGGACTAAACATATCCACATATATATGGTGTATGGTGACATGGACTAAACATATCCACATATATATGGTGTATGGTGACATGGACTAAACATATCCACATATATATGGTGTATGGTGACATGGACTAAACACATCCACATATATATGGTGTATGGTGACATGGACTAAACATATCCACATATATATGGTGTATCGTGACATGGAGTAAACATATCCACATATATATGGTGTATCGTGACATGGACTAAACATATCCACATATATATGGTGTATCGTGACATGGACTAAACATATCCACATATATATGGTGTATGGTGACATGGACTAAACATATCCACATATATATGGTGTATGGTGACATGGACTAAACATATCCACATATATATGGTGTATGGTGACATGGACTAAACATATCCACATATATATGGTGTATGGTGACATGGACTAAACATATCCACATATATATGGTGTATGGTGACATGGACTAAACATATCCACATATATATGGTGTATGGTGACATGGACTAAACATATCCACATATATATGGTGTATGGTGACATGGACTAAACATATCCACATATATATGGTGTATCGTGACATGGACTAAACATATCCACATATATATGGTGTATGGTGACATGGACTAAACATATCCACATATATATGGTGTATGGTGACATGGACTAAACATATCCACATATATATGGTGTATGGTGACATGGACTAAACATATCCACATATATATGGTGCATCGTGACATGGACTAAACATATCCACATATATATGGTGTATCGTGACATGGACTAAACATATCCACATATATATGGTGTATGGTGACATGGACCATACACCATATATATGTGGATATGTATAACATATCCACATATATATGGTGTATGGTGACATGGACTAAACATATCCACATATATATGGTGTATGGTGACATGGACTAAACATATCCACATATATATGGTGTATGGTGACATGGACTAAACATATCCACATATATATGGTGTATGGTGACATGGACTAAACACATCCACATATATATGGTGTATGGTGACATGGACTAAACATATCCACATATATATGGTGTATCGTGACATGGACTAAACATATCCACATATATATGGTGTATGGTGACATGGACTAAACATATCCACATATATATGGTGTATGGTGACATGGACTAAACATATCCACATATATATGGTGTATGGTGACATGGACTAAACATATCCACATATATATGGTGTATGGTGACATGGACTAAACATATCCACATATATATGGTGTATGGTGACATGGACTAAACATATCCACATATATATGGTGTATGGTGACATGGACTAAACATATCCACATATATATGGTGTATCGTGACATGGACTAAACATATCCACATATATATGGTGTATCGTGACATGGACTAAACATATCCACATATATATGGTGTATGGTGACATGGACCATACACCATATATATGTGGATATGTATAACATATCCACATATATATGGTGTATGGTGACATGGACTAAACATATCCACATATATATGGTGTATGGTGACATGGACTAAACATATCCACATATATATGGTGTATGGTGACATGGACTAAACATATCCACATATATATGGTGTATGGTGACATGGACTAAACATATCCACATATATATGGTGTATGGTGACATGGACTAAACACATCCACATATATATGGTGTATGGTGACATGGACTAAACATATCCACATATATATGGTGTATCGTGACATGGAGTAAACATATCCACATATATATGGTGTATCGTGACATGGACTAAACATATCCACATATATATGGTGTATCGTGACATGGACTAAACATATCCACATATATATGGTGTATGGTGACATGGACTAAACATATCCACATATATATGGTGTATGGTGACATGGACTAAACATATCCACATATATATGGTGTATGGTGACATGGACTAAACATATCCACATATATATGGTGTATGGTGACATGGACTAAACATATCCACATATATATGGTGTATGGTGACATGGACTAAACATATCCACATATATATGGTGTATGGTGACATGGACTAAACATATCCACATATATATGGTGTATGGTGACATGGACTAAACATATCCACATATATATGGTGTATCGTGACATGGACTAAACATATCCACATATATATGGTGTATGGTGACATGGACTAAACATATCCACATATATATGGTGTATGGTGACATGGACTAAACATATCCACATATATATGGTGTATGGTGACATGGACTAAACATATCCACATATATATGGTGCATCGTGACATGGACTAAACATATCCACATATATATGGTGTATCGTGACATGGACTAAACATATCCACATATATATGGTGTATGGTGACATGGACCATACACCATATATATGTGGATATGTATAACATATCCACATATATATGGTGTATGGTGACATGGACTAAACATATCCACATATATATGGTGTATGGTGACATGGACTAAACATATCCACATATATATGGTGTATGGTGACATGGACTAAACATATCCACATATATATGGTGTATGGTGACATGGACTAAACATATCCACATATATATGGTGTATGGTGACATGGACTAAACATATCCACATATATATGGTGTATGGTGACATGGACTAAACATATCCACATATATATGGTGTATGGTGACATGGACTAAACATATCCACATATATATGGTGTATGGTGACATGGACTAAACATATCCACATATATATGGTGTATCGTGACATGGACTAAACATATCCACATATATATGGTGTATGGTGACATGGACCATACACCATATATATGTGGATATGTATAACATATCCACATATATATGGTGTATGGTGACATGGACTAAACATATCCACATATATATGGTGTATGGTGACATGGACTAAACATATCCACATATATATGGTGTATGGTGACATGGACTAAACATATCCACATATATATGGTGTATGGTGACATGGACTAAACATATCCACATATATATGGTGTATGGTGACATGGACTAAACACATCCACATATATATGGTGTATGGTGACATGGACTAAACATATCCACATATATATGGTGTATCGTGACATGGAGTAAACATATCCACATATATATGGTGTATCGTGACATGGACTAAACATATCCACATATATATGGTGTATCGTGACATGGACTAAACATACCCACATATATATGGTGTATGGTGACATGGACTAAACATATCCACATATATATGGTGTATCGTGACATGGACTAAACATATCCACATATATATGGTGTATCGTGATATGGACTAAACATATCCACATATATATGGTGTATGGTGACATGGACTAAACATATCCACATATATATGGTGTATGGTGACATGGACTAAACATATCCACATATATATGGTGTATGGTGACATGGACTAAACATATCCACATATATATGGTGTATGGTGACATGGACTAAACATATCCACATATATGTGGTGTATGGTGACATGGACTAAACATATCCACATATATATGGTGTATGGTGACATGGACTAAACATATCCACATATATATGGTGTATCGTGACATGGACTAAACATATCCACATATATATGGTGTATGGTGACATGGACTAAACATATCCACATATATATGGTGTATGGTGACATGGACTAAACATATCCACATATATATGGTGTATGGTGACATGGACTAAACATATCCACATATATATGGTGTATGGTGACATGGACTAAACATATCCACATATATATGGTGTATGGTGACATGGACTAAACATATCCACATATATATGGTGTATGGTGACATGGACTAAACATACCCACATATATATGGTGTATGGTGACATGGACTAAACATATCCACATATATATCCTGTATCATGACATGGACTAAACATATCCACATATATATGGTGTATGGTGACATGGACTAAACATATCCACATATATGTGGTGTATGGTGACATGGACTAAACATATCCACATATATATGGTGTATGGTGACATGGACTAAACATATCCACATATATATGGTGTATCGTGACATGGACTAAACATATCCACATATATATGGTGTATGGTGACATGGACTAAACATATCCACATATATATGGTGTATCGTGACATGGACTAAACATATCCACATATATATATATATATATATATATATATATATATATATATATATATATATATATATATATATATATATATATATATATATATATATATATATATATATATATATATGGACGGCGTGGCGAAGTTGGTAGAGTGGCTGTGCCAGCAATCGGAGTGTTGCTGGTTACTGGGGTTCAATTCCCACCTTCTACCTTCCTAGTCACGTCCGTTGTGTCCTTGGGCAAGACACTTCACCCTTTGCCTCTGATGGCTGCTGGTTAGCGCCTTGCATGGCAGCTCCCGCCATCAGTGTGTGAATGTGTGTGTGAATGTGTGAATGTGGAAATAGTGTCAAAGCGCTTTGAGTACCTTGAAGGTAGAAAAGCGCTATACAAGTATAACCCATTTATCATTTATTTATTATATATATATATACATATATATATATATATATATATATATATATATATATATATATATATATATATATATATATATATATATATATATATATATATATATATATATATATATATAATATGGTATCAAAGAAGAGAAGATAAGTGATTATTACATTTTAACAGAAGTGTAGATAGAACATGTTAAAAGAGAAAGTAAGCAGATATTAACAGTAAATGAACAAGTACATTAATGATACATTTTTACAGTTTGTCCCTCATAATGTGTACAAAATAATAGGTGTATAAATGACACAATATGTTACTGCATACGTCAGCAGACTAATTAGGAGTCTTTGTTTGTTTACCTACTACTAAAAGACAAGTTGTAGTAGTAGTATTTTATTTAAGGACTAAATTACAATAATAAACATATGTTTCATGTAAATTAAGATTTTTTGTTCAAATTAAATGATAAATAAATAAATGGGTTATACTTGTATAGCGCTTTTCTACCTTCAAGGTACTCAAAGCGCTTTGACACTATTTCCACATTTACACATTCACACACACATTCACACACACATTCACACACACATTCACACACAATTCACACACACATTCACACACACATTCACACACACATTCACCCATTCACACACACATTCACACACACATTCACACACACATTCACCCATTCACACACACATTCACACACACATTCACACACCCATTCACACACACTTTCCACACACACACATTCACACACACATTCACACACATTCACACACACATTCACACACACATTCACACACACATTCACACACACATTCACACACTGATGGCGGGAGCTGCCATGCAAGGCGCTAACCAGCAGCCATCAGGAGCAAGGGTGAAGTGTCTTGCCCAAGGACACAACGGCCGTGACTAGGATGGTAGAAGGTGGGGATTGAACCCAGTAACCAGCAACACTTCGATTGCTGGCACAGCCACTCTACCAACTTCGCCACGCCGCCAATAATGACATTTTTTGTGGTCCCCTTTATTTAGAAAAGTACCGAAATACATTTAAGACAAGTGATACCAAATATTGGTATCGGGACAACACCAGTTGGTATTTTAGTGCTGTCTGTGGGTGAGCCAAAGACAATTTTCCACCTCGGTGGACAATAAAGACGTATAATGAAAGGAATGGAGACAGGTGTGTCTTGTGGTCAACACCACAGAGTAGCGATGTCAGAATGCTCTTTCAGCCATCAATCCAACGTTGTATGGACTCATGTTGACAAAACAGTGTCATGTTAAATCTTCTGGATTATAGTATTTATTTGACTAGAACGCCCACATAAGTCTGTCACTCTCTGACGTGACAAATGAAGGAAAATCAACATGAAATAGATGTTGTCAAGGCCATAATGTTGTGTATGCAGTCACTAATGGGATGTCTTACCTCCTCAACAGTCATTGCTGCAAGATGCTGGGCAGAGGAAGGTCACCTTCAATGTGACAGAAGATTCAGACCTCAGCAGCACGGTTGACCCGTCTAATGAGACAGGTAACACACTCTTATTCTGCCCAAGAAAATAAAACAGGTTCCTGGTCAGTAGGATCTCGCGGGAAGTCCCTATGTGGGGAAAATGAATAGAAACGCCAGCTTGCTTCCGGACTACTGTCGGAAATACCCCACAAAAACTGATTTTCAGTCATGATTGTTTTAATGACTATTTTGTTGAGACAGAATTATGACAAATAAATACTGTACTTCTTTACTGTAAAATAAGATGAATGTGTTCATGACACACAAGGTGTGTGACCTGCCTTATTTTGAATTTGCATGTATCCATTAGAATTATGCGTCAAAAACACATATGAGCATCTGCTGTATTGATTCAACCAGTGTTTTACAACCACTGTGCCGCGGCACACTAGTGAGATACAGTCTGGTGTGCCGTGGGAGATGATGTCATTTCACCTAATTGGGATAAAAACCTTTTTTGCAAAGCAGTAATTATAATCCGCAAAAAATGTGTTGTTGTTGTTGTTGAGTGTCAGTGCTGTCTAGAGCTGGCAGAGTAACCGTGTAATACTCTTCCATATCAGTAGGTGGCAGCTGGTAGCTAATTGCTTTGTAGATGTCGGGAACATGGTTTGTTGTGATCACAATATGCGGGAGGCAGCGTGCAGGTAAAAAGGTGTCTAACACTTAAACCAAGAATAAACTAAAGGTGAGTGCCCCTAAGAAAAGGCATTGAAGCTAAAGGCTATGCAGAACTAACTAAAACTGAACTGGCTACAAAGTAAACAAAAGCAGAATGCTGGACGACAGCAAAGACTTGCAGCGTGTGGAGCAGACAGCGTCCACAAAGTACATCCGAACATGACATGACAATCAACAATGTCCCCACAAAGAAGGACAATTAAACAGTCTTGATTGCTAAAACAAAGTAGATGTGGGGAATATCGCTCAAAGGAAGACATGAAACTGCTACAGGAAAATATTAACAAAAGACGAAAAGCCACCAAAATAAGAGCGCAAGACAAGAACGAAAACACTACACAGGAAAACAGCTAAAACCTCCAAATAAGTCAGGGTGTGGTGTGACAGGTGGTGACAGTACACCTACTTTGAGACAAGACCTATATTGATACAGTACATCTACTTTGAGACAAGACCTATATTGATACAGTACATCTACTTTGAGACAAGACCTATATTGATACAGTACATCTACTTTGAGACAAGACCTATATTGATACAATACACCTACTTTGAGACAAGACCTATATTGATACAGTACATCTACTTTGAGACAAGACCTATATTGATACAGTACATCTACTTTGAGACAAAACCTATATTGATACAGTACATCTACTTTGAGACAAGACCTATATTGATACAGTACATCTACTTTGAGACAAAACCTATATTGATACAGTACATCTACTTTGAGACAAGACCTATATTGATACAGTACATCTACTTTGAGACAAGACCTATATTGATACAGTACATCTACTTTGAGACAAAACCTATATTGATACAGTACATCTACTTTGAGACAAGACCTATATTGATACAGTACATCTACTTTGAGACAAAACCTATATTGATACAGTACATCTACTTTGAGACAAGACCTATATTGATACAGTACATCTACTTTGAGACAAAACCTATATTGATGCATGCTTGGTCATGCTTTAAATTCATATCCAGTGTCATTTTTTAATGATTTCTACTGGTTGTGTGCCTCCGGGTTTTTTCAAAAGATAAAATGTGCCTTTGTTCAGAAAAGGTTGAAAGACACTGGATGAAACTACATACAATAGTTTACAAAGTAATCCTTGTTGCTGTACTCCAATGTATGGATGAAACTACATAGTTTACAAAGTAATCCCTGTTGCTGTACTCCAATGTATGGATGAAACTACATAGTTTACAAAGTAATCCCTGTTGCTGTACTCCAATGTATGGATGAAACTACATAGTTTACAAAGTAATCCCTGTTGCTGTACTCCAATGTATGGATGAAACTACATAGTTTACAAAGTAATCATTGTTGCTGTACTCCAATGTATGGATGAAACTACATAGTTTACAAAGTAATCCCTGTTGCTGTACTCCAATGTATGGATGAAACTACATAGTTTTACAAAGTAATCCCTGTTGCTGTACTCCAATGTATGGATGAAAACTACATAGTTTACAAAGTAATCCCTGTTGCTGTACTCCAATGTATGGATGAAACTACATAGTTTACAAAGTAATCCCTGTTGCTGTACTCCAATGTATGGATGAAACTACATAGTTTACAAAGTAATCCCTGTTGCTGTACTCCAATGTATGGATGAAACTACATAGTTTACAAAGTAATCCCTGTTGCTGTACTCCAATGTATGGATGAAACTACATAGTTTACAAAGTAATCCTTGTTGCTGTACTCCAATGTATGGATGAAACTACATAGTTTACAAAGTAATCCCTGTTGCTGTACTCAATGTATGGATGAAACTACATAGTTTACAAAGTAATCCTTGTTGCTGTACTCCAATGTATTCACCTGTAATGACATGTTTAGTGTGCAAGTCAATATGCAGAGTGTCAAGTGTGTTATTTAATGAGGACAATAATACCATAATAATAATACTGTACTCACGTCTTATCTCATATGTTATTAGGAGGCAATCTGACCTTCCTGGCCAAAGTCCAGGAGTTAGCCGAGTCCCAACAGCAGATCTCAGGCCAGCTCAACACTGTGTTAGGGGCTCTGGGGTCATTAGCCCAGAGGCACAGCAGTACGTCTCTTCCAGCCTTCACCACAGTCTTGTCTCCTTCTACTGCCACAAGGTCTTCACCCTTTCTACCACAAGTTCCCGTTTTAGGCCCCATATCTTTAGAGCAACCTAAGCCACTCTGGAAGGCGTCCAACATCGCTGGCTTTGGCCTCGCCAACTTTGTGGCCAGCTCTTCTACAGCTGGTCTGAGAACTTTTGGAGATGTTGCACACCGCAGATGGACAGACTTCTTTCCTGGTACACAAAATCCCAGATGTATTCTGATCACGCTTGTTCTTGGGCCTAAATGCTTTGTTGTGCTTGTTCTTCCACAGAAGGTGCAGAGATCCAGTCCAGCATCTCAAGGTCATCCTACACGCCTGCTAAGTATTGCCACTTCTTCCCCTAGAGTCCTCCCTTCAGTTCTTGTACTAGACTAAATGTCTTCTTCCGTGTGTCCGTAGCCTGCACGTGCAGAAAACGGTGAAAGTGGATGGCCAGAAGCTGCAGAAGCTGATAGAAAGCAACAAGCGCTGGTTAGAGATGCGAAAGAAAGACACCAGCATGTATCCTTAATAACACCTTCATAACATCTGTGTTTAGCTATATGACACACATAGAGCTCCACTAATAATGCTTTTCATTGACTTCAAGGTAAATGTTGCTCATTCATCAGTGCCACAAAGTACCGGTACAGAGTACTGATGTGCTATCCATCAGCCTCCGATCAGTATCAGCCAATCTCACCAAAAAGTATGTCATCGCCATGGCCTAAAACATTGCCTTTTTAAGGGGAAGTGCACTTTTTCCGGAATGTTGCCTATCGTTCACAATCATTATGTAAGACATGTCATCGGATATATATTTGTTTAATGCATTCTAACTGGGAAATAAAAATGTGCTTACAGCAGAGCCAATGGGAGGACCTCTATTCCGCCCATAAAAGCCAGTAAAAAACATCCATAAAGCGCCAACAATACTGCATTTACATTTTGTGACTTGAATATTATTAGTGATATTGTTATTATAAGACAAACTACTTATAGCAGCGCCATGATCACCAGCTTGAGTGCCAATGATGGACTGAACAGCTGCTTCCTTGCTCCTCAAACTTGATTCTAGGTCATAAATCATACCGCTCACCTGGAAAGTAGACATATTCCCACAAGTTGGTACACTTTGACAGCTCATTTAGACTCAGAAATGGTGAGAAGGACACGAAGAGACGCTTGGTTCCACCATCCTTTTCTTCGCTAGGATTATGAGTCATTTTCCATCTAAATGAGAATAATATGAACATCCTAGCAGTAGTGACAGCAAATCTTGTACAGTAAGTGATGTTTATTATGTTTGTAGGCTCTTATCAGGTCTGCAGTGACTTGTTAAAAAAAGTGAACGTAATGTGCCGCGTATTCTTATTCAAATGGACAAAATAGTAAATGTTACTATGAATGTGCCTTTTACTACATGACATACCGTAAATTCCGGACTATAAGCCGCACCTGACTATAAGCCGCACCAGCTAAATTTAGGGGAAAATACAGATTGCTCCATATATAAGCCGCACCCGACTATATGCCGCAGGGTTTTGATGTGTAATTAGCGTAGTATATAGGGGTTCCTGCTATCTATCTATCTATTGTCGGGACAGAGATGACTGTTTGGGAACGCAAAGCGTCCCATTTATTAACAATAAATCTTTCAATCATTCAATCAAACTTTCACATCTTTGACATGGCGAACAGCATTCATGCAGAGTACAAATAATACAACGGTGCAAAGTAATACAAAGTGCTCGCCTGTACATTATCAAAATAAGCAGCCTACCTGTATATGAAAAGTCAGTCATTAATCATTGTGTCATCGTCTTCCTCCTGCGTACTAAAACCACCGAAATCCTCTTCGTCGGTGTCGGAGAAGAACAGGCCGTAAATAAGCCGCACCCTTGTATAAGCCGCAGGGACCAGAACGAGGGGAAAAAGTAGCGGCTTACAGTCCGGAAATTACGGTATATACTTCCATCACGTAGATGAAACCTTAAAGGGGAACTGTACTTTTTGGGGGGATTTTGCCTAACGTTCACAATCCTTATGAGAGACAAGAAGTCAATAGTTTTGGGTTTTTTTGCATTCTAACATGTAAAAATGGTCTTGTTCTTGGTGGCTAGCAATGCAGCTAATGGGAGCGATCAATTCTACCTCTGAATCACTTTAACAACATCAACAATATTTCATTTACGTTGTGTAAGCTGTATAATAACCCAGCTGTAGCAACATTGTTATTGTAAGAGTGAACACTGACAGTAACACATGGCCATGCTTTTGCTGTTAGCCGTAAACGCTAATTACAGCAAGAGATTAGCTAGCGTATACATCAGCACAAAAGGTGTTTGAGTTTGTAAAGCACAAGACTGTGATAGAACACCAATCAGTACTGAGTGAAAAACATGAACAATCACATCTGTTATGTATTAAGTTAGTATCTGTAAAGTATTATTTGTTTGAACACAGCTAGCCAGACAGCACATGCTAGACTAGATGTGACCATGAGCACCACTACTCCAAACATCTTCCAAGACAAACCAAGCAGCGATGGACTGAATGCCCTGAGATTACTTTGCTTTATTTTGTCAGAAAAACTAACGACAGCAATTGCATGCATGGTAGCAGTCAAGGTGCCTGTTGCTTAGTTGGCCATACTCTCTTGATAAACAACGCTGGCCTAGCACTCTGTGGCACTGGCAGTGTTCTGAGGGGAGCTGTCGGTATTAAAGTTTAAAAGCTTAAAAAGAGCGTCAAACTCTGTGTACTTTTGTCAGGACGCTACGTTAATTATCTGGTGGCTGAGTCCACATTCATTTAGCAGCAAAAGTAGCAATGATAGTCACACACACACACTAGGTGTGGTGAAATTACACTCTGCATTTGACCCATCCCCTTGTTCCACCCCCTGGGAGGTGAGGGGAGCAGCAGCGGTGGCCGCGCCCAGGAATAATTTGCTGATTTAACCCCCAATTCCGAGCCTTGATGCTGAGTGCCAAGCAGGGAGGTAACGGCTCCCGTTTTTATAGTCTTTGGTATGACTCGGCCGGGGTTTGAACTCACAACCTACCCATCTCAGGGTGGACACTCTAACCACTAGGCCACTGAGGAGGTCGAATTGAGACGTTTGTTTTCATAAGATTGGCAATAAAAATTAAAAATAACACCAGACTTTATGTGATTTCTTCTGGAGGGTACAGTACATAATATTTACTTAGTTTTAGTGTGACTTTAGTTCCATTAAGCGTAAACCCTCACTCCACAATAGCTACTTCTTTGTGAGTCTGGTCAACATGGCCACCAGGCTTTCAGTGCTCATTCCCAATGCCAACTGGGCAAAATATAGGACTAGCAATTGCGAATTGTGTCATTCATAATGTCAATGGAGTAATGACACAAACAAATGGCTCCTGGTGTTGTTATTCCTTATTTGTTGATTGTTGTGAATAATATGAAGCAAGCACTGAACACTGTTATTATGTTTAATTCCTCACCCCTAAGACCATTGCTCACTCGCTATCGGCCTTCTTCCTCCTCCCAGAACAACCTGGTACAGCTGGGTCTGGATGACAACAACCAGATTAAAGTCTACCATTACTGAGGACACCAGGATCTGTCCAGAGATCCTGGTACAGCTGGGTCTGGATGACAACAACCAGATTAAAGTCTACCATTACTGAGGACACCAGGATCAAGGAACTTTATTTTCATCTCATGAGACACTTGCTATTTTTCTTAGGTTGAACAAGTGTCAGACTTATTTTGATTGGTCACATGGGATGCATGACTTTGTAGAGACTCTGACTGTTGTGTATCTTGTATTCCGTTTCTTTTCCAGTGTTAGGGAACAAGTTATTTCTGTACCACTGGCTGTTTGTTTCTATTTGAAGTTGAACAATTACTGCTCTCATTATGGGCCTTTCTCCCATCTGTGGATGAGTGTTTTACTATGCGCTTATCCCTATTTTCTCAATGGACCCTGAGACACAACCTTGTACGTGTTGTCATGGGGATTTAGTCTTCCTAGCTGGATGACACTTGTTATATAGTGTTGTCATGTTTAGTAGCATTATTGTGATGCTGTGACATGTTAGAGGGACTAGAGTGTGTGAGTGACAGCACAACTCAATCAATTTATTCAAATTCAATACTTTTTTTGCTATCTGCTGCTACATTTTTCCTGATTGTTGTGTTAAAAAACCCGACCTCCTTGACCTTTTTCTAGCGTTTGATTGATGTTACAGTATGTGTTTTCTATTGCCCAGTCAATGATCACGCTCCATCCCAAATGTTACAGTAAACCCTAACCCTAACTCCATCCCAAATGTTACAGTATGTGTTTTCTATTGCCCAGTCAATGATCACGCTCCATCCCAAATGTTACAGTAAACCCTAACCATAACTCCATCCCAAATGTTACAGTATGTGTTTTCTATTGCCCAGTCAATGATCACGCTCCATCCCAAATGTTACAGTATGTGTTTTCTATTGCCCAGTCAATGATCACGCTCCATCCCAAATGCGATGTATTGAACATTTGTTTGCCCGAGGATTTGCAAATACGGCCAATATGCGTAATGGTCATAATACATCGCACCAAAGTGCAATTTAATATTTCACCTTCCTTGCCTCAGAAGTACATAGTGGAACAAATACGGAAGTCAATGGGAAAATACACTATATTGCCAAAAGTATTTGGCCACCTGCCTTAACTCACATATGAAGTTGGAGTGCCATCCCATTCCTAACCCATAGGGTTCAATATGACCTTTTGCAGCTATTACAGCTTCAACTCTTCTGGGAAGGCTGTCCACAAGGTTGCAGAGTGTGTTTATAGGAATTTCCCGCCATTCTTCCAAAGTGCATTGGTGAGGTCACACACTGATGTTGGTGGAGAAGGCCCGGCTCTCAGTCTCCTTTCTAATTCATCCCAAAGGTGTTCTATCGGGTTCAGGTCAGGACTCTGTGCAGGCCAGTCAAGTTCATCCACACCAGACTCTGTCATCCATGTCTTTATGGACCTTGCTTTGTGCACTGGTGCACAGTCATGTTGGGAGAGGAAGGGGCCCGCTCCAAACTGTTCCAACAAGGTTGGGAGCATGGAATTGTCCAAAATGTTTTGAATGTCCTGAAAAATAACCCCATGTGGAAGTCTTTGTGTGGGTTCTTCTGGGACCAACGGATCATTGCCACACCCCCTCTGGTACAGGTTTACAGATAGTCTTTATTTTCAAGTTCTTTTGGTGCTTTTCAGCAATTGTCTGTCTTTTCTTTTCCCTTGTTGTCTCGTGCTCCTCTGTCATCTCCCATCAGTCTCCCTCTCATGGTCTCCGACGCTGCTAATAAAGGAACAGGTGATTAGATAACTCGTTCCAGCTGAGATATCCACTCACCTGTCTGCTGCTTCATGGCCGGCACCTGCACACGCCCTGCCTGCAGGGAATGCGTGGACCACGCCCCTTCCACACCCCACACCATAATTCCTACTCCACCAAATTTCCCACTGTGCACAATGCAGTCCGAAATGTAGCGTTCTCCTGGCAACCTCCAAAGCCAGACTGGTCCATCAGATGGAAAAGTGTGATTCATCAGTCCAGAGAAGGCGTCTCCACTGCTCCAGAGTCCAGTGGTGATGTCCTTTACACCACTGCATCCCACGCTTTGCATTGGACTTGGTGATGTATGGCTTAGATGCAGCTGCTCGGCCATGGAAAGCCATTCCATGAAGCTCTCTGCGTACTGTACGTGGGCTAATTGGAAGGTGACATGAAGTTTGGAGTTGTGTAGCAAGTGACTGTGCAGAAAGTCTTTGCACTATGCTGACCTCTCTGTCACTTTACCTGGCCTACCACTTTGCACTATGCTGACCTTTCTGTCACTTTACCTGGCCTACCACTTGGTGGCTGAGTTGCTGTTGTTCCCAAACTCTTCACTTTTCTTATAATAAAGTTGACTTTGGAATATTTAGGAGCGAGGAAATGTCACGGCTGGATTTGTTGCACAGGTGGCATCCTATGACAGGATGCCACCCATTCTTTCACAAATGTTTGTAGAAACAGTCTCCATGCCTAAGTGCTTGATGTGACACACCTGTGATTAGTGATTCTCATCATTTGGATGGCTGGCCAAATACTTTTGTCAATATAGTGCACATGCAAAGGCAGATTGGACCAGAGGCACATTTTGGAGGAAGGCACGTAGTGACAGCTTGACATTGAGGAGGATGACTATAAATAAATGTTAGCCACTTTACTCATGAATTTTCATATTCCTTTTTCCATTTTTTCTGAGCTGGGTCTCGAGTCACCCACTTGATATTTTTCATTCCTTCCAAGTGAATGCATTGAATATGTATGACATCATTATTCCGAGTGATATAGGCTTTATTGTTATTGCTCTGCTTTTAACTTGATGGCTAAAGTCAAGTCGGTTTAACATAAATAATAGGGCGCAAAACAGATAACTGAATTATATTTATATAGCGCTTTTCTCTAGGGACTTTATATAGTGAAAGCCATTATCCAAGGTACATTTAAAGCAGTTTGGTGGCAGGTGAGTCAAGTATCTGCTCGTTGAGGGCAGTAACTGCAGCCTTCTTTCACCTCAGAGTTTCCAAAATTCAAGAAAAGTCTCCAAGACACAAGAAAAGCCTCCAATAAGGCCTGAAAAAGTCACTAGATTTGTTCATAGTTGCTGTTTACTGTTGTGGAATTTCTGACCTTTTGAACTATATTTTGTGTCTATTAAGAATGTCTGCTCATTTTCATTTCTCTTCTATTCTGTGCAAGTGAAAGGTCCAGGAGTGGGACAAAGTTGAATATGGAGTCGCTCTGACCAATCTACAAAACTGTTTTTGCTGTCTAAGCAAGACTAAGGAATTCGAGGTTGTTTTGGAACAGACAGGCCAAAACAACAAGAACTGTGACGCACGAACCAACAGATAAAATGGCAGGAGACCGGGACTGGAGAGAGATTGCTTGTGTGTGTCCTCCGGAGGACGTTTGTGTGTCTGCATGGACAGCTCAATCTGACTTGATAATGGCTAAATAAACTTTTTGTACTAAATTCACTTTTGTTGCTGCTTAAGCTCTGGACAATCCACCACACAAATTGGCGTCACAAACAGGATGGCCCAGAAGCTACAGGTCGACAGCCGCTCCCGCTCTCTCTGTCAGGCAGACAATGTGTTGCATGCGCGCATCACAAGGTAAGCAGTTTGCTTTAAAGTGTAAACATTTTCTGCCTGGAGAGAACGGGATCGATAAGACTAATTGCTGAACCTGTTTTTGATAAAAGATAGGTTTAGTCAGGTTCTCCAAAAACAACCTGGAATGGGGTAAATTATGGTTGGATTGAGTTGTTTTATATGTGATTATTTGTCTGTGTGTTTGTTGAAAACTTGTGATTTCTTGTTTTTAGCTATAAGGGGATTGTTAATAGAATTTTGGTGGTTTGGAGTGTTAGCATAGACGATGTGAGACGAATACATTTTTTTAACCTCTCCCTCCTTTGTCGTTGTCGGCAAAGGAGGCTTCTCTCTGCAAGTGCATCAGGTTAGCCGGAGTTGGACACAGCGAAATTTAAGGCAAGGTTTGCTAACTGGTGTGACATTTGGCCCACACAAATTTATGACATCTATGAAGGTGCGACATATCTGTCTATGTGGAAACTGCGTGGCCGGTAAAAAGGCTGATATTAGGTGATCGTTCAGTGATTCCGGTAAAGGAGATCACCTGAGCCAAGTTGTCACGAATTTGGAAATTTGCTGCAGTATAGACAGGTAGAGATCGGGCTGCATATGGTAGAGCTTTGGTGAAACTGTATGGACTGACCAGACACGATGTACTGTAGGATTGTTGGGTGATTGCCAGTGGTCCTATGGCGCCTTAGAGGCCGGTTATCCGTGTTGGTCAGGGAGGAAGCGCAGGTGTTGCTCCGCTGAACGGGTTAATCACCGTTGTATGAGTAAGAAGGGACCTGCAGGTTGTGTTATGAGACGGCCGGTTCCACAAGCACGCGTGCAAAGTTGTTTATATTGGTATATTGGTCCGGACCAGGGGGTGTGTTTTGTGATTATTTATATATATATGTGCGTAATTTAATAAATTTTGTGGAGCACCTGTTTTCTTATCTGTTTTAATTCCCCCCTTCCCTCTTCCCCCCCCCCCTCTCGCAACCTCCCTTCACACTTTTTCTCACAGCCCCGCTAAATCTGCAAAAGCTGGGAAATTGTCCAAAATGTGTGTGCTTGTGAGGAAATAGACAAAGTTTATGTACAAAAAACATATGAGTGAATGATCCATCCATACAATTATCGCCTTCCGCTTATCAAGAGGGTGGATCGCGGAGGCAGCAGCCTAAGCAGGGAAGTCCAGAACTTCCCCCCCTTTGGCGCTGCGAGCGAATTCCAGTCATTTGAATTTGTTTTTAACTGTGCTGGTGATTGTGACTGTGCGATATTATAGTTTGTAAGAAGGCACTGAGATTTTGAGTACGGAAAAAGGCTCTCGCTCTCTGGTGAATTTTTTGTGTGTGTGTGTGCGTGCATGTGACTCAGTAAGAAAATAAAAAAGGAGGCCTTGCTGGGAGACATTTTAAGATAAGGGATGTGTGCGTGTGACGAGGCTGTGTGAGTGACACTGTTAGCATAGCATTGCATATATATATATATATATATATATATATATATATATATATATATATATATATATATATATATATATATATAGTGGACAGCTTTACTCAATCTGAAGAGAGTGCTGATAGGTTGGTTTTGATAATAGGTCAAATAGAATAGACTATATGAATAAATAAACATTTAAATATCAATACATACATTTGGACTGGGACATTGAAGCATTGTTAAATTCATTAGTCATTAATTATGTGTGTAATATACTGTATTGAATAGCCTTGTTGCTTATCTGATCCATCCAGTTCCTGTGTGGAAGTTGAGACCAACACACCCACGCACGCACATCATAGAGTAGGACACATTGTAGCTTTGAATTAATAATGATATAGCAAACACATTAAATAAAGTTCAATGAGTAAATTCAATAAAATTGAATTAAATTTAATAAAGGTAAAATGATTATTTAATTATATTGACATTTTAATTATTGCAAGAATAATCACGATGAAGTAAAATTTAAATGTATATTCTAAAACATCTAAAAAACATCTGTGCAACTGTGAATCATAGAGTCTGAGGAAGTACAGATAAGAGATGCCAGACTCAGCGCCATAGTCAAAACAAAACGTAGAGAAGCGTTAAACAAATTCTAATCAGAAGACAGACAAAGAATGAGAACGTAAGCTAACAGCAAAACAATAATTGAAATAAATAACAAAAGAAAGCACATTTCAAAGGGATAATTGAAGGTGCATGTAGAATTACATGTAGAGAATAAAACTAAATGGAAATAAATGTCTGCAAGATAAGAAATCTGTGCAGTGTTACAAGGACGAGACGTCATGAATTGTGCTCGGATTAACAATAGATAGATAGCACGTTATTGATTCCTTCAGGAGAGCTCCCCCCTCCGGTGTTTCCGCCCGGTGAGCTCCCTCACCAAAATCTAAATACCAGCAGCAGTGTACAAAAGTGAGATCGAATTTAAGAAGTAAAAAGTAACTAATAGGGGTATAAATGGAAACAAAATAGAAAAATATTACAATGAGAATAAAAATATAACAGTAAAATAAGAATATAACAAGAGAAACTAGTCATTAGCGACCATGTTATAAAAAAGTATTGCACTGTTATTGTTTTGCATCCCCTGCCATCCTAGCCCCCCCAGAGAGGACTTGTACAGTTTAATGGCGTGTGGGACAAAGGATTTTTTATAGTCTAAATCAGTAGTTCTCAAAGGAGGGTATGGTGTTTCCGCCCGGACAAAAAGGGGGGTACTTGAAGGTATGCCAAGGGGTACGTGAGATTTTTAAATATTCTAAAAATAGCAACAATTCAAAAATCCTTTATAAATATAATTATAGAACAACACTTCAACAAAATAAATATTTAGAATTAAGTTCACGAATCCAGATGGATCACTATTACAATATCCAAAGAAGGTTGATGATTGATTATATGTATAGAAATCTTTATTATAATTTAATCACTTGTTTAATTTTTAAAACGTTTTAGTTATTCTTATATCTTTTTTTTGTTGTCCAAATAGTTCAAGTAAGACCACAACAAATGAGCAATATGTTGCACTGTTACACAATTTAATAAATCAGAAATTGATGACATTATGCTGTACTTTATTTCTTTATTTTACTGGGAAAAAAGGTTGAAAACCACTGCCCTAAATCATATCTAAAGCTAAAATTATAAAATGCAGGTTATGAAGGAGGAAAAATTGTTAAGAGATAAATAATGATACATGACATGAATGGGTTTAGATTGCTGCTGACCCTGTTGTATTTTATAAGACTGATTATTATGGATTATTGTGTTTGTATTGTGAGAGGAGAGAGAGAGAGAGAGAGAGAGAGAGAGAGCAGGTGAAGGAAGATTGTTTGTTTAGTTGTTTGAGTGAAATGGGAAGAAATCAATAGGAATAATTACATGCAAAATGGAATAAAACTATGAGTGCGATAGATAATGAATGTATAAATGAAATAAGTTTATTTTGGTCATATAATCAACAATCAACCAATTTGTGTGAGCAGTTTAACAGTAAATTAGACATATTAACCATCATACACATTTACACACAGAAAGAAAAGAAAAGAAAAAGAATGACCGAAAAAGAAATAGGCGGAAGCCAAAGCTTATATTGGCCTATCCTATACATTTACTGAACATTAAATTACCTGGAACATCAACGTTAAAAGATGAAAGTAATTGTTACTATATTTTATAATGTTCAAAAAACTTTACCTTTCAAGGGTCTCTTAAACCATAACAAAAAACTACATGTGTTCAGCTCATCACTGAGGATGGTCCATCATTTAACTCCTAAAACTGAAATACATTTGTATTTTTATTTGTATTTTACTTGACCTATTTCAAAAATCAATACCCCCCGTAAATGATAGTTTTCTCCTCATAATGTAAATAAGCTAAGAATACAAACTGGAAGGCTGTTGTTCTTTACTCCAAACATAATTGCCATTGTTTTAAAAATAGATTATCTGAACATTTAACACATTATAACTTATAAAAAATGGATTGGTATGATCATAGTAGCATGCTTTGTGTATTATTGAAATGAGCCTTTTAAGTTTAAGTATTGGGTCTATATTTCTTCTATAAACATTTCCCCAAACTTCAAAACAATATTACATATGGAAAAAATAAATGAATAATATAACATGTGCAGACATTTCTTGTTCAGCATGTGTTTAACTTTATACCGAATAGCAATAGATTTGAATATTTTTCTTTAATATGTTCAATATGCGGCTTCCAACATATTTATGATCAATTATTATTCTCAAGAATGTAGTTCATATACTCTGTCAATTTCCACTTGATTCAACTTTAATTTTTGTTTCACAATTTGACTTTGCACCACTAAACACCACAAAATTAGTTTTGTTATCATTCAATGATTACTTATTAATATTAAATCATTTTTTAGGTGAATCAACGCGACCTCAATTTCCTCAACGCTTTCTTCAAGTCTTCTCCTGAACAATATACATTTGTATTATCTGCAAATGTGATACATTTAATTTATTAAGATTCTGACTAAATATCATTTAGATTAAGTATAAATAGTTTAGGTCCCATCTGGGGTGCACCCTGGACAGGTCGTCACCTCATCACAGGGCCAACACAGATAGATAAACAGACAACATTCACACACTAGGGCCAATTTAGTCTTATTCATTTCCACATATTGAGATCTATTACTTCAAATAACTACTTAACCACTATTGTGAAACACCTTTCTAATTTATGGGAGTATTGGGATAGGATTGAGGAAGATGTCTGCATAATGGGAGGTGAGTTTTTGGAAATTAATATAATAAAAAGTAAGTTTTAAGGCGGTTTACTTTAAAGTGTAGTCTGACAATTTTAGGTTGGAGTATTTTATTTGTATTTAGACATTGCAGTACACCATACTTCTGGGTGTTGAGCTAAAAGAGGATAATGGCATAACATAGAATAAATGAAGGAGGCACACCAAATCTCAACAGCTTTCAGTTAGCTATAGATTTTGAGAGTATAATGCGAATAACTATAACTTTACAACCGTTTGCTGTGAATAGTGTTGAATAATAATTACAAATAACAGCCTACATTAATAATTAGAATAAGAGCCGATATGTAAAGTGTTAAAAAGAGGAGAAGTGTGATTGGGCCTGACGCTTAGAGCATGGCCTTGTGTGTTTGTTGTGACTAAGTTGGATAACCAGACGGAGAAAGGCAAGGCAAGGCAACTTTATTTGTATAGCGCTTTTCATACACAAGGCAGACTCAAAGTGCTTCACAGACAACAAAGTGAAATGAAAGAAAATAAAAGCAAAATTAAAATGCAGACAATAAAAATAAAAACAGTGCGGACGAAGATTTAGCTGAAAGCTAAGGAGAAACGAGAATAAAAACATTCTTTTGTTTTGGAGAATATCACGCACAGCGGGAGGTCAGAGTGCAAGCATGACAGCTTGCTCGAACCTACTGATAGACAAATGATAGTTTAAATTAACTTATAGATCATCTTTAAATGAATTAAAAGGGTACTTAAATACACATGAAGTAGTACGTATAATCTTTGAATTAGGGTTATTGATTAACATTTAATGGGATAGTTAAGACTGTGATTTTAAAACGTGATATGCAAAATTGAACTAACCTTGTAATGACCTGCTTTACGAAATGTGCCATGACATTCAATACCGCACAGAAGGAACTTCCTGATGTTGCCTGACAGCACGACATCAGCTGACAACTACTGGGGACGCCTCCCAGGAAGGAATGGAGGACGGGGATTGCTCCAACTGTCCTAGCGCTGGCTGACTGAGGTGCGTCCGTGTGTCCTGCCACCCAAACCGCCAAAGTGTATGATCACCAATTAGACGACTCATAATAGGAGCCCTTTGACTCTTATATATGGTGGGACTCAAGGTATGGCCGCTCATGTGAACTATCCTTACAACAATTAGCATGGTATAAGATGGACAATTAATGTCCCACATTGTTCCCTTGCTCTCTGTCCTGCCTACGAAGCCAAAGATTTAGGTCGAATGATTAAAACAGGGCGTAGCTGGCGCTGATTGGACCGATACGCAAATACCACATTTCAATTATTTCGGTTGTCTGGTAAAAACAAAGCTATTGGCTGCAATTTGGACACTCCTGCTGTAGGCTACAAGGAGCTAGCAGCTACACAACAACTGAGCTAAAATAACAAAATTAAGCATATCAAATAATTGTAGTTGCTTATTACATACACAAAGTCGCAGAGAGACAGAAGTCTGTAGAAAGTATTCAGTAACAAACGTGTCCGCATCATTAAACTTTCTACAACAAGAAACATACTGAACAAATACAGCAGTTACTGTCAGACTCTAATCTGGGTTACCTTGTCTATCAGAGACATGGTTTACACCCACAACACCCTTTTGTTCGAATTAATGTCCCGGGGTACAAGATTACAGAAAAAACAGATCGAGTGACAAAGGGGTGAGGAATTATGATTTATGTAAGGGAAAACATTAAAAGTGAACAGACAACCCTCCCAGTAGATCATCCTGAGTGTGGTGGAATTAAAATCACATTTTCCTCAGAAATGTATTTCAAGGTAATTGTAGTATACCGACCGACCACAGCTAAAGACATTTTTCTCGATTCATTTTCAGACATCCTCAAACAGCATAGTATGAAAGAAGTAACGTCATGGGGGACGTTAATCTGGACTGGTTAAATAAGACGCGTAGAAAGAAACTTAAGGATATTATAAACGGCTTCTACATCAGTGTTTTTCAACCACTGTGCCGTGGCACACTAGTGTGCCGTGAGATACAGTCTGGTGTGCCATGGGAGATGATCTAATTTCACCTATTTGAGTTAAAAATAGTTTTTGCAAACCAGTAATTATAGTCTGCAAATGATGTGTTGTTGTTGAGTGTCTGTGCTGTCTAGAGCTCGGCAGAGTAACCGTGTAATACTCTTCCATATCAGCAGGTGGCAGCAGGTAGCTAAATGCGTTGTAGATGTGGGAAACACCGGGAGGCAGTGTGCAGGTAAAAAGGTATCTAATGCTTAAATCAAAAATAAACAAAAGGTGAGTGCCCCTAAGAAAAGGCACTGAAGCTTAGGGAAGGCTATGCAGAATGAAACTAAAACTGAACTGGCTACAAAGTCAACAAAAACAGAATGCTGGACGACAGCAAAGACTTACTGTGGAGCAAAGACAGCGTCCACAATGTACATCCGAACATGACATGACAATCAACAATGTCCCCACAAAGAAGGATAAAAACAACTGAAATATTCTTGATTGCTAAAACAAAGTAGATGTGGGAAATATCGCTTAAAGGAAGACATGAAACTGCTACAGGAAAATACAAAAAATAAAGAAGAGAAAAAGCCACCAAAATAGGAGCGCAAGACAAGAAGTAAAACACTACACACAGGAAAACAGCAATAAACTCCAAATAAGTCAGGGTGGTGACAGTACACCTACTTTGAGACAAGAGCTATAGTGATGCATGCTTGGTTATGCTTTAAAGTCATATCCAATAATTGCGACAACGATTTTTTACTGTCAACTGAGTTTCGGTTTTTAATGATTTCTGCTGATGGTGTGCCTCCGCATTTTTTCAACGGAGAAAATGTGCATTGGTTAAAAAAAAAAAAAAAGGTTGAAAAACACTGTTGTACATGATACAAATGATAAGCAGCCCTAATATAAATGATACTACTACTAGAATTACAATTGGATGACAAAAATCAAAGGGATCATCTGTAAATACACTAATACAAAACCAGAAGGAAGAGTGCTAAAATAAAAATACCTTGGATTAATAAAACAATTTGGATTCTAATAAAGACATCGGGACTCAGCTCTCATAAGAGCAATTCTAATAGGTGCCATTTTGGGATCCTTATACACACCCCATAATAATACCCGTAAGCGGAAGCACAGTACATTTTGGGATCCTTATACACACCCCATAATAATACCCGTATGCGGCAGCACAGTATGTCTGACTACAATCCATAAAGCGGCACGTCTTCATAGCTTACCAAAGTCCAACTAAAACATTTTGACAGATTTTTGAGCGCCGTGTGTAATGTGCTATATTCTCAATAACATCAAAGTGTTGCTTGCTAGCGTCATTTATTGGACCTGCAGTCCACACGTATCTCTTATGTGTTGCTGCCATCTACTGGTCACGCTTATTACACCATGTACCAAATAAAATTGCTTTGAGGTCGGTAAGCACAACCAGAATTAATACATACTGTACCACTAACCACGTTAAACCCAGATTCCGAACTAACAAAGGTCTTAACTCGTTCTCTTTCTATGCCACATCAATGTGGAATGCACTCCCAACAGGTGGAAAAGAAAGGGCATCTCTATCCTCCTTCAAAACCGCAATAAAAGTACACCTCCAGGCAACTTCAACCCTAAACTAACACCCTCCCCAGATTGATAATAATCAAATGTAAATAATCAAATGCAGATACTTTTTCTTATGCTTTCTGATCTCTCTCTATGTCCACTACTGGCTGTACATATCCTACCAAGTCACACCTGCACTGTTTCAATGTCCATTTCTCTGTTCTCAATTGTTGATGACGGAAGTGGTGATAACAACCAAACCTAACCCCCCCCCCCCCTCCACATCCCACCCCGGATTGTAAATAATGTAAATAATTCAATGTGATTATCTTGTGTGATGACTGTATTATGATGATAGTATATATGATAGTATATATCTGTATCATGAATCAATTTAAATGGACCCCGACTTAAACAAGTTGAAAAACTTATTGGGGTGTTACCATTTAGTGGTCAATTGTACGGAATATGTACTGTACTGTGCAACCTACTAATAAAAGTCTCAATCAATCAAAAACACATAAGGCGCACCGGGTTATAAGGCGCATTTTGGCCCGAAAAAAACGGTACGTAGTTTGATTTCGAATGAATGTTTTTGTCTACAGTTCTTATTGGTTGCAAATTCATTTGTTTGCATAGAAACAAATGTATCTTCATAGTTCACAGAGGTTGGTCAGAGGAGCCATCATGGCCGTTGGGAAGGTTTTTTTACCTTCATGACGCCATGGAATAATCAGAGACGTTCAATTGTGGACCACTGAGTGATTATTCAAATCATATGCAAGACTATTTTGAATTTGAGCAAAATATATCTACTGATCTTGTATATTACTCCAAAAGATGCACTCCACAAGTTTGTTTTGTCTGTTAAAAAAAAGGAAAGAGAAGAATATATCGAGGGAAGTGCTGTAAAAAATGGGTTGTAAGAAAGGTTTCCCCATAAACTTTGTAAGAAAACATACCTGCTCTCCATCTTCCTCGGCATGGCCCTGTTAGCAGAAAGACAAGACACTCTTAGAGAGGAACGACAACAGAACGCCACAAAAACACCTTTTACAACAGTTGTGAGACAGTTAGGAGAAAAAGAAAACATCCTGGTGCTCAAGTGACCATAGGAGCAAGAATGTTTGTGGATTTAGTGAAACAAAGTCAAACGAGAAAGGTATTGTCAGGGAACAACAAATAGTAAGGAAGAAAGGGATGTTAAAAGGGTAGAAACAGCATCCAGGGAATGCTAGTATGAAAAGAGAAACGAGGAGATCATTTACTGTCTCTTCCACCTCCTCGTCTCCTTCTGTGGCTTCATTTTCTTCAGGCTCTGCTAGCTCATCCGCTTCGACACCTTCGCCTTCCTCGGCCTCTCCCCCGTGTGCGTCGCCATTACGATCACCTTCGGGTACCTCCTTGTGGTTTTTGAAGGGAGAAACAAGGGCAAAGCAAGTGAAAAGCAATGCGGAGTGAGTGGCACCCAACGGCAGACATTCTGTCAATCAAAAAAGGAGGCGTCCTGAGGGAACAAAAGAGTGGGAGTTAGGAGCAGGACAGATGAGTAGATTGTCGGCTAGTAGAAACGAAAAGTCGATTAGTTGTCATTGTGCTGCTTGAGGGAGCTTTTCCTGGCCTCCGTCACCAAAGTGCTTGTTCGTGCAAAAAAAGTAGCATCCCTTCTCTAACAGAACAAGCAAAAACGAGTTTTCCCTAGAAGAAAGTGTAAATACATGAGTGTGTTAATTGTTAGCCGTCACTTAAATCCCCAAAAACATGTTCCATTGCAAGCAAAACATGTTGATTGTGAAAAAACGTCCCATGCAGGCACGGGCAAACGTGGACTTAGTGGCTGTGAATTGTCTGCTGAGTAGAGGACAAAAAGTGAGTTCAGGTGAAGGCAAAAGAGGTGGAGCCTGAAGGACAGTGATCAAGCTGACAGGAAGTGTGAAAGGAACATTTTACTATTGAATCATCAGCGGCTCCCTCTTTGTTGCTTTCGTCAGCATGAGTGGCGTTCTCCACAATGTGCTGCTCCTCCTCCGCCTGCATCACTTCCTGTGTTGCGGAAAGGATGCAAGGTCAACAGAAATGCATTGAGGAAAAAAACAAGTTTGGGAGGAGCGGTCCATTTCAATTGAGGTTTAAACGATGAAACATTATCACATCATTTAAAGCAGGGGTGTCCAAACTGCGACCCGCAGGCCAGCCAGCGTCTTCAAATTGTCCTTCGAGACAGCAAGAGTCTAATAAGCAAATTGTCCTACGAGACAGCAAGAGTCTAATAAGCAAATTGGCTGGGCGCAATGTTTTGGCTTTGGACATTTGTTGGGAGCCTGGTCAAATGGCTGCTAGGGTGACTCAAGTCAGTGAGCATTAGTTGAACATCCAGCTAATTACATGCACACCATATACTGATGTGACCCAATCCAAAACAACCTTCCCTAGTCATGGTGCAGGAAAAAAAAATTAACCAGCACACAAATTCAACAAACATGGTCACACATAACACAACGTGCTCATTGAACTTCACAGACATTATAAAAAAACGTACAATCAGCATAAAAAACTGTTATTACACCCATTAAAATCCATTACAATGGATGATGGGAAAAATGCAAAACAATTTATTCACATTTGTCCATGTTTGGCGCATTTTTTAGCTGCTTGACATTTCTGATTGATTAAAAAACATTAAGGAGGTAGTCACGAAAGTAAACAAGGTAGGAGTCTAATTTTCATTTACTCTTAATAACCAATTATAATTATTATCAATCATATATCCATCATATTACTATGATATATATACATACACACACACATATATACACACACATTATACATACATACACACACACACACATACATACATACACATATATATATATATGTATATATATATATATATATATACAGTATATATATATATATATATATATATATATACATATATATATATATATATATATATATATATATATATATATATATATATATATATATATATATATATATATACATACATACATACAAACATATACATACATATATATACAAACCCCGTTTCCATATGAGTTGGGAATTGGTGTTAGATGTAAATATAAACGGAATACAATGATTTGCAAATCATCTTCAAGCCATATTCAGTTGAATATGCTACAAAGACAACATATTTCATGTTCAAACTGATAAACATTTTTTTTTTGCAAATAATCATTAACTTTAGAATTTGATGGCAGCAACACGTGACAAAGAAGTTGGGAAAGGTGGCAATAAATACTGATAAAGTTGAGGAATGCTTTCCGTTTATATTTACATCTAACACAATTTCCCAACTCATATGGAAACGAGGTTTGTATATATATATATATATATATATATATATATATATATATATATATATATATATATATATATATATATATATATATATATATATATATATACAACTTTACATGTAGTCGGCTTTCGGCCCCCCCCGGCCAAATTTGGACACACCTGATTTAAACATTTGTCAGCAGTAAATAGATTCCTTGGAATTTAACACTAATACTATTTTAAACTGTCATGATGCGTTGTTTTGTTTTATGTTATTTGATTAGTGCCTCTGATCAACATTTAGAAGCAGGTGTGGAAATCAGTGCTCAGCTGCAGGGGTAAAGACAACTGCAAGACAAACTAAAAAGGAAAAGGAATCAAAATAAGAGCACTGGACAGGAAGAAAATACCAAACATGGGTAAAACGTACCACAAAACCAAAACAGTCCTGATTCTAGTTGACTTGGGCCCTGTTTACACTGCACACCAAATCAAAACAGTCCTGATTCTAGTTGACTTGGGCCCTGTTTACACTGCACACCAAATCAAAACAGTCCTGATTCTAGTTGACTTGGGCCCTGTTTACACTGCACACCAAATCAAAACAGTCCTGATTCTAGTTGACTTGGGCCCTGTTTACACTGCACACCAAATCAAAACAGTCCTGATTCTAGTTGACTTGGGCCCTGTTTACACTGCACACCAAATCAAAACAGTCCTGATTCTAGTTGACTTGGGTCCTGTTTACACTGCACACCAAATCAAAACAGTCCTGATTCTAGTTGACTTGGGCTCTGTTTACACTGCACACCAAATCAAAACAGTCCTGATTCTAGTTGACTTGGGCCCTGTTTACACTGCACACCAAATCAAAACAGTCCTGATTCTAGTTGACTTGGGCCCTGTTTACACTGCACACCAAATCTGACTTTTTTTGCCCTCATGTGACACAGATCTGATTTTTTTGCCAGTCTAAACGCTCCATCTTTTGGCATCAGATTCAGGCCACATTCGATTAGAATCAGATTTTTTCAAATGTGACTTCAGTCTAAACGCAATGTGACCTAAATGAGACTTTTTCGTCATCTTTGGCTGAGCTACGTCACTCGTGTGCGACACAGTTGCCAGCGCATTTGGATATTTCATCCTGTTTAATGAGCAAAGTCTATTTAAGACAACCACATTTTCCGTGCATCACTTGTCAATAGTGCGCAAATAATAGGCTATATGTAGTATATGAATATATATTTCCATTCCGACGAAATAGCGATTGTTGAAGGACTGGAACTGACACTGTGGCATATTTGCTTACATGTGAGTTGAAAAATAAAGCTCCCGTAGATCCACGCTGATGTCTGTGTCTCCTCTACCTAACATACATTCAAAGTAGAGATGTCCGATAATATCGGCCTGCCGATATTATCGGACGATAAATGCTTTAAAATGTAATATCGGAAATTATCGGTATTGGTTTTTTAATTATCGGTATCAGTTTGTTTTTTTATTTGTTTTTTTATTAAATCCACATAAAAAACACAAGATACACTTACAATTAGTGCACCAAGCCAAAAAACCTCCCTCCCCCATTCACACTCATTCACACAAAAGAGTTGTTTCTTTCTGTTATTAATATTCTGCTTCCTACATTATATATCAATATATATCAATACAGTCTGCAAGGGATACAGTTATTAATATTAACAATATATATCAATACAGTCTGCAAGGGATACAGTTATTAATATTAACAATATATATCAATACAGTCTGCAAGGGATACAGTCTGTGCTTCCTACATTATATATCAATATATATCAATACAGTCTGCAAGGGATACAGTTATTAATATTAACAATATATATCAATACAGTCTGCAAGGGATACAGTCCATGATTGTGCGTGCTGCTGCTCCACTAATAGTACTAACCTTTAACACTTCATTTGACTCATTTTCATTCATTACTAATTTCTATGTAACTGTTTTTATATTGTTTTACTTTCTTTTTTATTCAAGAAAATGTTTTTAATTTATTTATCATGTTTTATTTTACCTTTTTTTTTTTTTTTAAAGGACCTTATCTTCACCATACCTGGTTGTCCAAATTAGGCATAATAATGCATTAATTCCATGACTGTATATATCGGTATCGGTTGATATCGGTATTGGTTGATATCGGTATCTGTAATTAAGAGTTGGACAATATTGGAATATTGGATATCGGCAAAAAAGCCATTATCGGACATCCCTAATTAAAAGATTACAAACCTCCCAAATATATGACACAATATACATCCATTCATACATTACCGGTATATTACTTCCATTTACAACACATTTTTAAGGTGTTGTGACTTTTATTTTATTTTGTAGCAGTAGCAACTTCCTCCTGGTCAACTTCCTTTGCTTTCACATAATCAAAGCGTGCACGCAAGTGACTTCGAGGCACCATTGGGGCCACATTGGGGCCACATTGGGGCCACATTGGGGCCACATTGGGGCCTGTGCGTGTTTACACTGGAGTCTATCACAGTCAGCTGGGAAAAAATGTGATTTTAAAAAATGTGATTTGGGCCACATTGGCCTGCAGTGTAAACATAGTCCTGAGGAGGTAGTCCAAATTCAAAATTTGATTGGAATATTATCGTTACAAATGTGACTTCAGTCTAAACGCAATGTGACCTGAATGTGACTTTTTCGTCAGCTTACTGATGTTGTTGTTGTTGAAGGGAAACACGAACGTTGTGATGAGTCTGTGAAATTAATATGCTTAAAAAGAGTTAAATGCGTAAACATTACATGTTATTATGAATGTGTCTGTTACTACATTACATAAATACCGTATTTTCCGGAGTATAAGTCGCTCCGGAGTATAAGTCGCACCGGCCGAAAATGCATAATAAAGAAGGAAAAAAATATATGTCGCACTGGAGTATAAGTCGCATTTTTTGGGGAAATGTATTAGACAAAAGCCAACAGCAAGAATAGACATTTGAAAGGCAATTAAAAATAAATAAAGAATAGTGAACAACAGGCTGAATAAGTGTACGTTATATGAGGCATAAATAACCAACTGCTATGTTAACCTCACATATTATGGTAAGAGTCATTCAAATAACTATAACATATAGAACATGCTATACGTTTACTGTCACTCCTAATCGCTAAATCCCATGAAATCTTATACGTCTAGTCTCTTACGTCAATGACATCAATAATATTATTGGATATTTTACGCTAATGTGTTCATTATTTCACACATTGGTCGCACCCCCGGCCAAACTATGACAAAAAACTGTGACTTATAGTCCGAAAAATATGGTACTTAGGGCGTGTATACAAAATGTTGACAGAGGTTTTTGGAGGTGTTTTCGAGGGCTTCATAGGCGGAATAGAGCATTGGCTCCTTTGTTAGCTGACTTTTGCTAACATTTATTTACGTTACAATCCATTAAGTCAAAGTTAAAAAGTTAAAGTCCCGACGATAGTCACACACACACTAGGTGTGGTGAAATTATCCTCTGCATTTGACCCATACCCTTGTTCCACCCCCTGGGAGGTGAGGGGAGCAGTGAGCAGCAGCGGCAGTCCTCAGGAATCATTTTGGTGATTTAGGGTTAGGTTAGGGTTAGGTCTAAAGTAAATTATACAAGTATTTCTGTCCTAAACAGTAGGGCATCAATACTTACACTTTCTGCTAAAGGTAGTGTTTTATAGAAAGTACTGGAATGAGTTATCGTGTATAAGATGTATTTATGGTATATTTTTAACTCCACCATGTCATACATGTATAAGTTTGTCTCTTGTCATTCAAAGAGCTTCCAAGGAAGAGGTGGACCCAAAGGAGACATTGTGAGTATCACTTTAGTTTGTGAATGATTGGAGCCTTCATTATTTCATGAAACACTAACAAATATTCAGTTTTCTGCTTGAAGGGAGACCCTGGTGTGGAGGGGATGGCTGGTGAGAAAGGTGAAAAGGTAAGAACAGTCATTTTGGACTTTCTGAAGTTGACCTATTGATATTTAAATGTTGA
>NC_084740.1:3780061-3847561 GCF_033978785.1 Entelurus aequoreus
TGTGTATATGTATGTTTGTACAGAGAGTGTATATGTACAGTATGTGTATTTGTATGTTTGTACAGTGAATGTATATGTACAGTATGTGTATATGTGTGTTTGTACAGTGAATGTATATGTACAGTATGTGTATATGTATGTTTGTACAGAGAGTGTATATGTACAGTATGTGTATATGTATGTTTTTACAGTGAATGTATATGTACAGTATGTGTATACAGTATGTTTGTATAATGAGCGTGCGTGTGGATGTACGAACCGATGTGTCTTTGGGCAAGGCACCTGCTTTCCCTTCACTTATTAACAGTAATCATCATAGTAATAAGTACTTAAAGGTAGAAAATGTGTACAATAAAAACAATGTAACACTTATATATACATGTTGAGAATAATACATGAATGAATGAATGAATGCTTAATTTCAAAGAATAAATAACAAAAAACGTAATAAATAACAGAATGTGTGACCATCTGAATGTAAATAAATGTTGATATTATGAAGTAAAAAGAGAATGTTATAACTAGGATTCTTAATAGGACTAGTTGTTAAAGATATTCAGCATAACAATTGAAACGGGGTTGGAGATGTCCTCTTGGAGTTTGCCACTAATCACGTGGTGCCACCAGTACAACTAATCACGTGGTGCCACCAGTACAACTAATCACGTGGTGCCACCAGTACAACTAATCACGTGGTGCCACCAGTACAACTAATCACGTGGTGCCACCAGTACAACTAATCACGTGGTGCCACCAGTACAACTAATCACGTGGTGCCACCAGTACAACTAATCACGTGGTGCCACCAGTACAACTAATCACGTGGTGCCACCAGTACAACTAATCACGTGGTGCCACCAGTACAACACTTCTTCAGTTGTGTTCCCCGACGTCAAATGTATGTTTCATTGACATTTTCTACTTTAATGTTATGTAGTCATTCTTCATAAAGACACGTTATGAATGTGAACATGAACAAAGTAGGCGTGTCCACAAAGAAAGAAGGAAGGGGGGCGGAGCCTCTTTCATTTTGTGATGTTAAGTTCCTGTTCTATCTGTGATGAGGTGGATGGATGGAACTTCCTGTTATAAGCTGTTATACAGTATATGCCCTGAGCTCTTATTTTGAAGGCCCTAAGAGCTGAAGTGGTGACACGTTGAGTGGAGCAGAGGTTTTTATATATGCCGCTGTCACGCCAATTTTCTTCCCATTACAAAAACCTTCCTACCCCCCCATTTACTTCCGGGGTCATTTCCGCTTACGTCATTTCCTCTTACGTCTTTGACAGCGATCGATAGCACTTCCTTTGACTCTTTTTAATAATACAGCGTTAACAAAACGTCTGTATTAATCGGACAAGTATTAATCTGACAAATTAATTTGAGGATATTCCTGACTGCACATTTGACTCGTGGACATATGCGGAAATTAATAACGGTGTACAATAAGTTAATTAATTATCAATCAACATTATTAAACTTTATTAAAACTAAATGTATTCGTTAAATTCAGTTTTTTTTTAGTTCTCTGTGTAAGTGAACTAAATTAAAATGACATTTATGTGCACATATGTACCTCAGTGAAGTCAGATGACCCGTGGTCAGACAAACGACAATATTTAGAATAAGAACATAATAATAAACAATAACCTTGGGTATTTCTTCAAGACTTTAAAATGAGGCAAAAAAACTGCAATGTAAAATGTTTTTTTATTGTTTACAAATGTTTTGTTCCAAACATTGCGTGAGCTGCACCTAAAGAATGGGGAACACAGATAAAGGACAAACATTGTGCGAGCTGCACCTAAAGAATGGGGAACACAGATAAAGGACAAACATTGTGCGAGCTGCACCTAAAGAATGGGGAACACAGATAAGGGTTAGGGTTAGGGTTAGGGTTAGGGTTAGGGTTAGGGGTTAGGGTTAGGGTTAGGGTTAGGGTTAGGGTTAGGGTTTGGGTTAGGGTTAGGTTTGTGGTTAGGGTTAGGGTAAGGGGGAGGGGCAAAGGGTGTGCACTGTCCGTCTACAACCCGTCAGGCGACGCCCACGCCAAACGCAAAACTCCCCAGAGACCCCGAATGAGAATGCGGTGGCAAACACAAGCGCAGAAACTATTGTGGCTGTCCAACTACGCGTTTCGGCCCCCTAGGCCTCATCAGGTTGGCTTTCTGTTACCTCATGCCTACTGGGACGCTTCTAATTCCCAGTAGGTGGAGCACTCCTAGTCTCCTGAGGCTAATTCATCTTCCCTATTTCTCTACAGCAGGATGTGCCCTCATCGACCGCCGGGGAGGGAGTGAGCCTTCTGGCAGGAGGAGCTATTTATAGGAGAATACTGCAGGGGGCGGGGCTCAAGCTCTCCACTGCAGTGTCGCCAGCGACTTCTCAAAAATATTGATCAAAAATTAATCCTACATGTGTGACGTGTCATCTTGACGTATTGTGTGCGTCACACAGTGGACAAACACCCAGGTAAGTATCAATGTGTTTGTTACCTGTATTAAAATGTTTGCTTTGATCAAGCTCTGACTCCTGTGTTATTAATGTGTTTGACCCCTCCACCACATCACAAACAAAGTCCCCAGAGGGCCCGCGGACGGCAGGGCGCCACCCAACAGACGGGTTGGAGGCACTGGCGGGTTAGGTTTGTGGTTAGGGTTAGGGTTAGGGTAAGGGGGAGGGGCAAAGGGTGTGCACTGTCCGTCTACAACCCGTCAGGCGACGCCCACGCCAAACGCAAAACTCCCCAGAGACCCCGAATGAGAATGCGGTGGCAAACACAAGCGCAGAAACTATTGTGGCTGTCCAACTACGCGTTTCGGCCCCCTAGGCCTCATCAGGTTGGCTTTCTGTTACCTCATGCCTACTGGGACGCTTCTAATTCCCAGTAGGTGGAGCACTCCTAGTCTCCTGAGGCTAATTCATCTTCCCTATTTCTCTACAGCAGGATGTGCCCTCATCGACCGCCGGGGAGGGAGTGAGCCTTCTGGCAGGAGGAGCTATTTATAGGAGAATACTGCAGGGGGCGGGGCTCAAGCTCTCCACTGCAGTGTCGCCAGCGACTTCTCAAAAATATTGATCAAAAATTAATCCTACATGTGTGACGTGTCATCTTGACGTATTGTGTGCGTCACACAGTGGACAAACACCCAGGTAAGTATCAATGTGTTTGTTACCTGTATTAAAATGTTTGCTTTGATCAAGCTCTGACTCCTGTGTTATTAATGTGTTTGACCCCTCCACCACATCACAAACAAAGTCCCCAGAGGGCCCGCGGACGGCAGGGCGCCACCCAACAGACGGGTTGGAGGCACTGGCGGGTTAGGTTTGTGGTTAGGGTTAGGGTTAGGGTAAGGGGGAGGGGCAAAGGGTGTGCACTGTCCGTCTACAACCCGTCAGGCGACGCCCACGCCAAACGCAAAACTCCCCAGAGACCCCGAATGAGAATGCGGTGGCAAACACAAGCGCAGAAACTATTGTGGCTGTCCAACTACGCGTTTCGGCCCCCTAGGCCTCATCAGGTTGGCTTTCTGTTACCTCATGCCTACTGGGACGCTTCTAATTCCCAGTAGGTGGAGCACTCCTAGTCTCCTGAGGCTAATTCATCTTCCCTATTTCTCTACAGCAGGATGTGCCCTCATCGACCGCCGGGGAGGGAGTGAGCCTTCTGGCAGGAGGAGCTATTTATAGGAGAATACTGCAGGGGGCGGGGCTCAAGCTCTCCACTGCAGTGTCGCCAGCGACTTCTCAAAAATATTGATCAAAAATTAATCCTACATGTGTGACGTGTCATCTTGACGTATTGTGTGCGTCACACAGTGGACAAACACCCAGGTAAGTATCAATGTGTTTGTTACCTGTATTAAAATGTTTGCTTTGATCAAGCTCTGACTCCTGTGTTATTAATGTGTTTGACCCCTCCACCACATCACAAACAAAGTCCCCAGAGGGCCCGCGGACGGCAGGGCGCCACCCAACAGACGGGTTGGAGGCACTGGCGGGTTAGGTTTGTGGTTAGGGTTAGGGTTAGGGTAAGGGGGAGGGGCAAAGGGTGTGCACTGTCCGTCTACAACCCGTCAGGCGACGCCCACGCCAAACGCAAAACTCCCCAGAGACCCCGAATGAGAATGCGGTGGCAAACACAAGCGCAGAAACTATTGTGGCTGTCCAACTACGCGTTTCGGCCCCCTAGGCCTCATCAGGTTGGCTTTCTGTTACCTCATGCCTACTGGGACGCTTCTAATTCCCAGTAGGTGGAGCACTCCTAGTCTCCTGAGGCTAATTCATCTTCCCTATTTCTCTACAGCAGGATGTGCCCTCATCGACCGCCGGGGAGGGAGTGAGCCTTCTGGCAGGAGGAGCTATTTATAGGAGAATACTGCAGGGGGCGGGGCTCAAGCTCTCCACTGCAGTGTCGCCAGCGACTTCTCAAAAATATTGATCAAAAATTAATCCTACATGTGTGACGTGTCATCTTGACGTATTGTGTGCGTCACACAGTGGACAAACACCCAGGTAAGTATCAATGTGTTTGTTACCTGTATTAAAATGTTTGCTTTGATCAAGCTCTGACTCCTGTGTTATTAATGTGTTTGACCCCTCCACCACATCACAAACAAAGTCCCCAGAGGGCCCGCGGACGGCAGGGCGCCACCCAACAGACGGGTTGGAGGCACTGGCGGGTTAGGTTTGTGGTTAGGGTTAGGGTTAGGGTAAGGGGGAGGGGCAAAGGGTGTGCACTGTCCGTCTACAACCCGTCAGGCGACGCCCACGCCAAACGCAAAACTCCCCAGAGACCCCGAATGAGAATGCGGTGGCAAACACAAGCGCAGAAACTATTGTGGCTGTCCAACTACGCGTTTCGGCCCCCTAGGCCTCATCAGGTTGGCTTTCTGTTACCTCATGCCTACTGGGACGCTTCTAATTCCCAGTAGGTGGAGCACTCCTAGTCTCCTGAGGCTAATTCATCTTCCCTATTTCTCTACAGCAGGATGTGCCCTCATCGACCGCCGGGGAGGGAGTGAGCCTTCTGGCAGGAGGAGCTATTTATAGGAGAATACTGCAGGGGGCGGGGCTCAAGCTCTCCACTGCAGTGTCGCCAGCGACTTCTCAAAAATATTGATCAAAAATTAATCCTACATGTGTGACGTGTCATCTTGACGTATTGTGTGCGTCACACAGTGGACAAACACCCAGGTAAGTATCAATGTGTTTGTTACCTGTATTAAAATGTTTGCTTTGATCAAGCTCTGACTCCTGTGTTATTAATGTGTTTGACCCCTCCACCACATCACAAACAAAGTCCCCAGAGGGCCCGCGGACGGCAGGGCGCCACCCAACAGACGGGTTGGAGGCACTGGCGGGTTAGGTTTGTGGTTAGGGTTAGGGTTAGGGTAAGGGGGAGGGGCAAAGGGTGTGCACTGTCCGTCTACAACCCGTCAGGCGACGCCCACGCCAAACGCAAAACTCCCCAGAGACCCCGAATGAGAATGCGGTGGCAAACACAAGCGCAGAAACTATTGTGGCTGTCCAACTACGCGTTTCGGCCCCCTAGGCCTCATCAGGTTGGCTTTCTGTTACCTCATGCCTACTGGGACGCTTCTAATTCCCAGTAGGTGGAGCACTCCTAGTCTCCTGAGGCTAATTCATCTTCCCTATTTCTCTACAGCAGGATGTGCCCTCATCGACCGCCGGGGAGGGAGTGAGCCTTCTGGCAGGAGGAGCTATTTATAGGAGAATACTGCAGGGGGCGGGGCTCAAGCTCTCCACTGCAGTGTCGCCAGCGACTTCTCAAAAATATTGATCAAAAATTAATCCTACATGTGTGACGTGTCATCTTGACGTATTGTGTGCGTCACACAGTGGACAAACACCCAGGTAAGTATCAATGTGTTTGTTACCTGTATTAAAATGTTTGCTTTGATCAAGCTCTGACTCCTGTGTTATTAATGTGTTTGACCCCTCCACCACATCACAAACAAAGTCCCCAGAGGGCCCGCGGACGGCAGGGCGCCACCCAACAGACGGGTTGGAGGCACTGGCGGGTTAGGTTTGTGGTTAGGGTTAGGGTTAGGGTAAGGGGGAGGGGCAAAGGGTGTGCACTGTCCGTCTACAACCCGTCAGGCGACGCCCACGCCAAACGCAAAACTCCCCAGAGACCCCGAATGAGAATGCGGTGGCAAACACAAGCGCAGAAACTATTGTGGCTGTCCAACTACGCGTTTCGGCCCCCTAGGCCTCATCAGGTTGGCTTTCTGTTACCTCATGCCTACTGGGACGCTTCTAATTCCCAGTAGGTGGAGCACTCCTAGTCTCCTGAGGCTAATTCATCTTCCCTATTTCTCTACAGCAGGATGTGCCCTCATCGACCGCCGGGGAGGGAGTGAGCCTTCTGGCAGGAGGAGCTATTTATAGGAGAATACTGCAGGGGGCGGGGCTCAAGCTCTCCACTGCAGTGTCGCCAGCGACTTCTCAAAAATATTGATCAAAAATTAATCCTACATGTGTGACGTGTCATCTTGACGTATTGTGTGCGTCACACAGTGGACAAACACCCAGGTAAGTATCAATGTGTTTGTTACCTGTATTAAAATGTTTGCTTTGATCAAGCTCTGACTCCTGTGTTATTAATGTGTTTGACCCCTCCACCACATCACAAACAAAGTCCCCAGAGGGCCCGCGGACGGCAGGGCGCCACCCAACAGACGGGTTGGAGGCACTGGCGGGTTAGGTTTGTGGTTAGGGTTAGGGTTAGGGTAAGGGGGAGGGGCAAAGGGTGTGCACTGTCCGTCTACAACCCGTCAGGCGACGCCCACGCCAAACGCAAAACTCCCCAGAGACCCCGAATGAGAATGCGGTGGCAAACACAAGCGCAGAAACTATTGTGGCTGTCCAACTACGCGTTTCGGCCCCCTAGGCCTCATCAGGTTGGCTTTCTGTTACCTCATGCCTACTGGGACGCTTCTAATTCCCAGTAGGTGGAGCACTCCTAGTCTCCTGAGGCTAATTCATCTTCCCTATTTCTCTACAGCAGGATGTGCCCTCATCGACCGCCGGGGAGGGAGTGAGCCTTCTGGCAGGAGGAGCTATTTATAGGAGAATACTGCAGGGGGCGGGGCTCAAGCTCTCCACTGCAGTGTCGCCAGCGACTTCTCAAAAATATTGATCAAAAATTAATCCTACATGTGTGACGTGTCATCTTGACGTATTGTGTGCGTCACACAGTGGACAAACACCCAGGTAAGTATCAATGTGTTTGTTACCTGTATTAAAATGTTTGCTTTGATCAAGCTCTGACTCCTGTGTTATTAATGTGTTTGACCCCTCCACCACATCACAAACAAAGTCCCCAGAGGGCCCGCGGACGGCAGGGCGCCACCCAACAGACGGGTTGGAGGCACTGGCGGGTTAGGTTTGTGGTTAGGGTTAGGGTTAGGGTAAGGGGGAGGGGCAAAGGGTGTGCACTGTCCGTCTACAACCCGTCAGGCGACGCCCACGCCAAACGCAAAACTCCCCAGAGACCCCGAATGAGAATGCGGTGGCAAACACAAGCGCAGAAACTATTGTGGCTGTCCAACTACGCGTTTCGGCCCCCTAGGCCTCATCAGGTTGGCTTTCTGTTACCTCATGCCTACTGGGACGCTTCTAATTCCCAGTAGGTGGAGCACTCCTAGTCTCCTGAGGCTAATTCATCTTCCCTATTTCTCTACAGCAGGATGTGCCCTCATCGACCGCCGGGGAGGGAGTGAGCCTTCTGGCAGGAGGAGCTATTTATAGGAGAATACTGCAGGGGGCGGGGCTCAAGCTCTCCACTGCAGTGTCGCCAGCGACTTCTCAAAAATATTGATCAAAAATTAATCCTACATGTGTGACGTGTCATCTTGACGTATTGTGTGCGTCACACAGTGGACAAACACCCAGGTAAGTATCAATGTGTTTGTTACCTGTATTAAAATGTTTGCTTTGATCAAGCTCTGACTCCTGTGTTATTAATGTGTTTGACCCCTCCACCACATCACAAACAAAGTCCCCAGAGGGCCCGCGGACGGCAGGGCGCCACCCAACAGACGGGTTGGAGGCACTGGCGGGTTAGGTTTGTGGTTAGGGTTAGGGTTAGGGTAAGGGGGAGGGGCAAAGGGTGTGCACTGTCCGTCTACAACCCGTCAGGCGACGCCCACGCCAAACGCAAAACTCCCCAGAGACCCCGAATGAGAATGCGGTGGCAAACACAAGCGCAGAAACTATTGTGGCTGTCCAACTACGCGTTTCGGCCCCCTAGGCCTCATCAGGTTGGCTTTCTGTTACCTCATGCCTACTGGGACGCTTCTAATTCCCAGTAGGTGGAGCACTCCTAGTCTCCTGAGGCTAATTCATCTTCCCTATTTCTCTACAGCAGGATGTGCCCTCATCGACCGCCGGGGAGGGAGTGAGCCTTCTGGCAGGAGGAGCTATTTATAGGAGAATACTGCAGGGGGCGGGGCTCAAGCTCTCCACTGCAGTGTCGCCAGCGACTTCTCAAAAATATTGATCAAAAATTAATCCTACATGTGTGACGTGTCATCTTGACGTATTGTGTGCGTCACACAGTGGACAAACACCCAGGTAAGTATCAATGTGTTTGTTACCTGTATTAAAATGTTTGCTTTGATCAAGCTCTGACTCCTGTGTTATTAATGTGTTTGACCCCTCCACCACATCACAAACAAAGTCCCCAGAGGGCCCGCGGACGGCAGGGCGCCACCCAACAGACGGGTTGGAGGCACTGGCGGGTTAGGTTTGTGGTTAGGGTTAGGGTTAGGGTAAGGGGGAGGGGCAAAGGGTGTGCACTGTCCGTCTACAACCCGTCAGGCGACGCCCACGCCAAACGCAAAACTCCCCAGAGACCCCGAATGAGAATGCGGTGGCAAACACAAGCGCAGAAACTATTGTGGCTGTCCAACTACGCGTTTCGGCCCCCTAGGCCTCATCAGGTTGGCTTTCTGTTACCTCATGCCTACTGGGACGCTTCTAATTCCCAGTAGGTGGAGCACTCCTAGTCTCCTGAGGCTAATTCATCTTCCCTATTTCTCTACAGCAGGATGTGCCCTCATCGACCGCCGGGGAGGGAGTGAGCCTTCTGGCAGGAGGAGCTATTTATAGGAGAATACTGCAGGGGGCGGGGCTCAAGCTCTCCACTGCAGTGTCGCCAGCGACTTCTCAAAAATATTGATCAAAAATTAATCCTACATGTGTGACGTGTCATCTTGACGTATTGTGTGCGTCACACAGTGGACAAACACCCAGGTAAGTATCAATGTGTTTGTTACCTGTATTAAAATGTTTGCTTTGATCAAGCTCTGACTCCTGTGTTATTAATGTGTTTGACCCCTCCACCACATCACAAACAAAGTCCCCAGAGGGCCCGCGGACGGCAGGGCGCCACCCAACAGACGGGTTGGAGGCACTGGCGGGTTAGGTTTGTGGTTAGGGTTAGGGTTAGGGTAAGGGGGAGGGGCAAAGGGTGTGCACTGTCCGTCTACAACCCGTCAGGCGACGCCCACGCCAAACGCAAAACTCCCCAGAGACCCCGAATGAGAATGCGGTGGCAAACACAAGCGCAGAAACTATTGTGGCTGTCCAACTACGCGTTTCGGCCCCCTAGGCCTCATCAGGTTGGCTTTCTGTTACCTCATGCCTACTGGGACGCTTCTAATTCCCAGTAGGTGGAGCACTCCTAGTCTCCTGAGGCTAATTCATCTTCCCTATTTCTCTACAGCAGGATGTGCCCTCATCGACCGCCGGGGAGGGAGTGAGCCTTCTGGCAGGAGGAGCTATTTATAGGAGAATACTGCAGGGGGCGGGGCTCAAGCTCTCCACTGCAGTGTCGCCAGCGACTTCTCAAAAATATTGATCAAAAATTAATCCTACATGTGTGACGTGTCATCTTGACGTATTGTGTGCGTCACACAGTGGACAAACACCCAGGTAAGTATCAATGTGTTTGTTACCTGTATTAAAATGTTTGCTTTGATCAAGCTCTGACTCCTGTGTTATTAATGTGTTTGACCCCTCCACCACATCACAAACAAAGTCCCCAGAGGGCCCGCGGACGGCAGGGCGCCACCCAACAGACGGGTTGGAGGCACTGGCGGGTTAGGTTTGTGGTTAGGGTTAGGGTTAGGGTAAGGGGGAGGGGCAAAGGGTGTGCACTGTCCGTCTACAACCCGTCAGGCGACGCCCACGCCAAACGCAAAACTCCCCAGAGACCCCGAATGAGAATGCGGTGGCAAACACAAGCGCAGAAACTATTGTGGCTGTCCAACTACGCGTTTCGGCCCCCTAGGCCTCATCAGGTTGGCTTTCTGTTACCTCATGCCTACTGGGACGCTTCTAATTCCCAGTAGGTGGAGCACTCCTAGTCTCCTGAGGCTAATTCATCTTCCCTATTTCTCTACAGCAGGATGTGCCCTCATCGACCGCCGGGGAGGGAGTGAGCCTTCTGGCAGGAGGAGCTATTTATAGGAGAATACTGCAGGGGGCGGGGCTCAAGCTCTCCACTGCAGTGTCGCCAGCGACTTCTCAAAAATATTGATCAAAAATTAATCCTACATGTGTGACGTGTCATCTTGACGTATTGTGTGCGTCACACAGTGGACAAACACCCAGGTAAGTATCAATGTGTTTGTTACCTGTATTAAAATGTTTGCTTTGATCAAGCTCTGACTCCTGTGTTATTAATGTGTTTGACCCCTCCACCACATCACAAACAAAGTCCCCAGAGGGCCCGCGGACGGCAGGGCGCCACCCAACAGACGGGTTGGAGGCACTGGCGGGTTAGGTTTGTGGTTAGGGTTAGGGTTAGGGTAAGGGGGAGGGGCAAAGGGTGTGCACTGTCCGTCTACAACCCGTCAGGCGACGCCCACGCCAAACGCAAAACTCCCCAGAGACCCCGAATGAGAATGCGGTGGCAAACACAAGCGCAGAAACTATTGTGGCTGTCCAACTACGCGTTTCGGCCCCCTAGGCCTCATCAGGTTGGCTTTCTGTTACCTCATGCCTACTGGGACGCTTCTAATTCCCAGTAGGTGGAGCACTCCTAGTCTCCTGAGGCTAATTCATCTTCCCTATTTCTCTACAGCAGGATGTGCCCTCATCGACCGCCGGGGAGGGAGTGAGCCTTCTGGCAGGAGGAGCTATTTATAGGAGAATACTGCAGGGGGCGGGGCTCAAGCTCTCCACTGCAGTGTCGCCAGCGACTTCTCAAAAATATTGATCAAAAATTAATCCTACATGTGTGACGTGTCATCTTGACGTATTGTGTGCGTCACACAGTGGACAAACACCCAGGTAAGTATCAATGTGTTTGTTACCTGTATTAAAATGTTTGCTTTGATCAAGCTCTGACTCCTGTGTTATTAATGTGTTTGACCCCTCCACCACATCACAAACAAAGTCCCCAGAGGGCCCGCGGACGGCAGGGCGCCACCCAACAGACGGGTTGGAGGCACTGGCGGGTTAGGTTTGTGGTTAGGGTTAGGGTTAGGGTAAGGGGGAGGGGCAAAGGGTGTGCACTGTCCGTCTACAACCCGTCAGGCGACGCCCACGCCAAACGCAAAACTCCCCAGAGACCCCGAATGAGAATGCGGTGGCAAACACAAGCGCAGAAACTATTGTGGCTGTCCAACTACGCGTTTCGGCCCCCTAGGCCTCATCAGGTTGGCTTTCTGTTACCTCATGCCTACTGGGACGCTTCTAATTCCCAGTAGGTGGAGCACTCCTAGTCTCCTGAGGCTAATTCATCTTCCCTATTTCTCTACAGCAGGATGTGCCCTCATCGACCGCCGGGGAGGGAGTGAGCCTTCTGGCAGGAGGAGCTATTTATAGGAGAATACTGCAGGGGGCGGGGCTCAAGCTCTCCACTGCAGTGTCGCCAGCGACTTCTCAAAAATATTGATCAAAAATTAATCCTACATGTGTGACGTGTCATCTTGACGTATTGTGTGCGTCACACAGTGGACAAACACCCAGGTAAGTATCAATGTGTTTGTTACCTGTATTAAAATGTTTGCTTTGATCAAGCTCTGACTCCTGTGTTATTAATGTGTTTGACCCCTCCACCACATCACAAACAAAGTCCCCAGAGGGCCCGCGGACGGCAGGGCGCCACCCAACAGACGGGTTGGAGGCACTGGCGGGTTAGGTTTGTGGTTAGGGTTAGGGTTAGGGTAAGGGGGAGGGGCAAAGGGTGTGCACTGTCCGTCTACAACCCGTCAGGCGACGCCCACGCCAAACGCAAAACTCCCCAGAGACCCCGAATGAGAATGCGGTGGCAAACACAAGCGCAGAAACTATTGTGGCTGTCCAACTACGCGTTTCGGCCCCCTAGGCCTCATCAGGTTGGCTTTCTGTTACCTCATGCCTACTGGGACGCTTCTAATTCCCAGTAGGTGGAGCACTCCTAGTCTCCTGAGGCTAATTCATCTTCCCTATTTCTCTACAGCAGGATGTGCCCTCATCGACCGCCGGGGAGGGAGTGAGCCTTCTGGCAGGAGGAGCTATTTATAGGAGAATACTGCAGGGGGCGGGGCTCAAGCTCTCCACTGCAGTGTCGCCAGCGACTTCTCAAAAATATTGATCAAAAATTAATCCTACATGTGTGACGTGTCATCTTGACGTATTGTGTGCGTCACACAGTGGACAAACACCCAGGTAAGTATCAATGTGTTTGTTACCTGTATTAAAATGTTTGCTTTGATCAAGCTCTGACTCCTGTGTTATTAATGTGTTTGACCCCTCCACCACATCACAAACAAAGTCCCCAGAGGGCCCGCGGACGGCAGGGCGCCACCCAACAGACGGGTTGGAGGCACTGGCGGGTTAGGTTTGTGGTTAGGGTTAGGGTTAGGGTAAGGGGGAGGGGCAAAGGGTGTGCACTGTCCGTCTACAACCCGTCAGGCGACGCCCACGCCAAACGCAAAACTCCCCAGAGACCCCGAATGAGAATGCGGTGGCAAACACAAGCGCAGAAACTATTGTGGCTGTCCAACTACGCGTTTCGGCCCCCTAGGCCTCATCAGGTTGGCTTTCTGTTACCTCATGCCTACTGGGACGCTTCTAATTCCCAGTAGGTGGAGCACTCCTAGTCTCCTGAGGCTAATTCATCTTCCCTATTTCTCTACAGCAGGATGTGCCCTCATCGACCGCCGGGGAGGGAGTGAGCCTTCTGGCAGGAGGAGCTATTTATAGGAGAATACTGCAGGGGGCGGGGCTCAAGCTCTCCACTGCAGTGTCGCCAGCGACTTCTCAAAAATATTGATCAAAAATTAATCCTACATGTGTGACGTGTCATCTTGACGTATTGTGTGCGTCACACAGTGGACAAACACCCAGGTAAGTATCAATGTGTTTGTTACCTGTATTAAAATGTTTGCTTTGATCAAGCTCTGACTCCTGTGTTATTAATGTGTTTGACCCCTCCACCACATCACAAACAAAGTCCCCAGAGGGCCCGCGGACGGCAGGGCGCCACCCAACAGACGGGTTGGAGGCACTGGCGGGTTAGGTTTGTGGTTAGGGTTAGGGTTAGGGTAAGGGGGAGGGGCAAAGGGTGTGCACTGTCCGTCTACAACCCGTCAGGCGACGCCCACGCCAAACGCAAAACTCCCCAGAGACCCCGAATGAGAATGCGGTGGCAAACACAAGCGCAGAAACTATTGTGGCTGTCCAACTACGCGTTTCGGCCCCCTAGGCCTCATCAGGTTGGCTTTCTGTTACCTCATGCCTACTGGGACGCTTCTAATTCCCAGTAGGTGGAGCACTCCTAGTCTCCTGAGGCTAATTCATCTTCCCTATTTCTCTACAGCAGGATGTGCCCTCATCGACCGCCGGGGAGGGAGTGAGCCTTCTGGCAGGAGGAGCTATTTATAGGAGAATACTGCAGGGGGCGGGGCTCAAGCTCTCCACTGCAGTGTCGCCAGCGACTTCTCAAAAATATTGATCAAAAATTAATCCTACATGTGTGACGTGTCATCTTGACGTATTGTGTGCGTCACACAGTGGACAAACACCCAGGTAAGTATCAATGTGTTTGTTACCTGTATTAAAATGTTTGCTTTGATCAAGCTCTGACTCCTGTGTTATTAATGTGTTTGACCCCTCCACCACATCACAAACAAAGTCCCCAGAGGGCCCGCGGACGGCAGGGCGCCACCCAACAGACGGGTTGGAGGCACTGGCGGGTTAGGTTTGTGGTTAGGGTTAGGGTTAGGGTAAGGGGGAGGGGCAAAGGGTGTGCACTGTCCGTCTACAACCCGTCAGGCGACGCCCACGCCAAACGCAAAACTCCCCAGAGACCCCGAATGAGAATGCGGTGGCAAACACAAGCGCAGAAACTATTGTGGCTGTCCAACTACGCGTTTCGGCCCCCTAGGCCTCATCAGGTTGGCTTTCTGTTACCTCATGCCTACTGGGACGCTTCTAATTCCCAGTAGGTGGAGCACTCCTAGTCTCCTGAGGCTAATTCATCTTCCCTATTTCTCTACAGCAGGATGTGCCCTCATCGACCGCCGGGGAGGGAGTGAGCCTTCTGGCAGGAGGAGCTATTTATAGGAGAATACTGCAGGGGGCGGGGCTCAAGCTCTCCACTGCAGTGTCGCCAGCGACTTCTCAAAAATATTGATCAAAAATTAATCCTACATGTGTGACGTGTCATCTTGACGTATTGTGTGCGTCACACAGTGGACAAACACCCAGGTAAGTATCAATGTGTTTGTTACCTGTATTAAAATGTTTGCTTTGATCAAGCTCTGACTCCTGTGTTATTAATGTGTTTGACCCCTCCACCACATCACAAACAAAGTCCCCAGAGGGCCCGCGGACGGCAGGGCGCCACCCAACAGACGGGTTGGAGGCACTGGCGGGTTAGGTTTGTGGTTAGGGTTAGGGTTAGGGTAAGGGGGAGGGGCAAAGGGTGTGCACTGTCCGTCTACAACCCGTCAGGCGACGCCCACGCCAAACGCAAAACTCCCCAGAGACCCCGAATGAGAATGCGGTGGCAAACACAAGCGCAGAAACTATTGTGGCTGTCCAACTACGCGTTTCGGCCCCCTAGGCCTCATCAGGTTGGCTTTCTGTTACCTCATGCCTACTGGGACGCTTCTAATTCCCAGTAGGTGGAGCACTCCTAGTCTCCTGAGGCTAATTCATCTTCCCTATTTCTCTACAGCAGGATGTGCCCTCATCGACCGCCGGGGAGGGAGTGAGCCTTCTGGCAGGAGGAGCTATTTATAGGAGAATACTGCAGGGGGCGGGGCTCAAGCTCTCCACTGCAGTGTCGCCAGCGACTTCTCAAAAATATTGATCAAAAATTAATCCTACATGTGTGACGTGTCATCTTGACGTATTGTGTGCGTCACACAGTGGACAAACACCCAGGTAAGTATCAATGTGTTTGTTACCTGTATTAAAATGTTTGCTTTGATCAAGCTCTGACTCCTGTGTTATTAATGTGTTTGACCCCTCCACCACATCACAAACAAAGTCCCCAGAGGGCCCGCGGACGGCAGGGCGCCACCCAACAGACGGGTTGGAGGCACTGGCGGGTTAGGTTTGTGGTTAGGGTTAGGGTTAGGGTAAGGGGGAGGGGCAAAGGGTGTGCACTGTCCGTCTACAACCCGTCAGGCGACGCCCACGCCAAACGCAAAACTCCCCAGAGACCCCGAATGAGAATGCGGTGGCAAACACAAGCGCAGAAACTATTGTGGCTGTCCAACTACGCGTTTCGGCCCCCTAGGCCTCATCAGGTTGGCTTTCTGTTACCTCATGCCTACTGGGACGCTTCTAATTCCCAGTAGGTGGAGCACTCCTAGTCTCCTGAGGCTAATTCATCTTCCCTATTTCTCTACAGCAGGATGTGCCCTCATCGACCGCCGGGGAGGGAGTGAGCCTTCTGGCAGGAGGAGCTATTTATAGGAGAATACTGCAGGGGGCGGGGCTCAAGCTCTCCACTGCAGTGTCGCCAGCGACTTCTCAAAAATATTGATCAAAAATTAATCCTACATGTGTGACGTGTCATCTTGACGTATTGTGTGCGTCACACAGTGGACAAACACCCAGGTAAGTATCAATGTGTTTGTTACCTGTATTAAAATGTTTGCTTTGATCAAGCTCTGACTCCTGTGTTATTAATGTGTTTGACCCCTCCACCACATCACAAACAAAGTCCCCAGAGGGCCCGCGGACGGCAGGGCGCCACCCAACAGACGGGTTGGAGGCACTGGCGGGTTAGGTTTGTGGTTAGGGTTAGGGTTAGGGTAAGGGGGAGGGGCAAAGGGTGTGCACTGTCCGTCTACAACCCGTCAGGCGACGCCCACGCCAAACGCAAAACTCCCCAGAGACCCCGAATGAGAATGCGGTGGCAAACACAAGCGCAGAAACTATTGTGGCTGTCCAACTACGCGTTTCGGCCCCCTAGGCCTCATCAGGTTGGCTTTCTGTTACCTCATGCCTACTGGGACGCTTCTAATTCCCAGTAGGTGGAGCACTCCTAGTCTCCTGAGGCTAATTCATCTTCCCTATTTCTCTACAGCAGGATGTGCCCTCATCGACCGCCGGGGAGGGAGTGAGCCTTCTGGCAGGAGGAGCTATTTATAGGAGAATACTGCAGGGGGCGGGGCTCAAGCTCTCCACTGCAGTGTCGCCAGCGACTTCTCAAAAATATTGATCAAAAATTAATCCTACATGTGTGACGTGTCATCTTGACGTATTGTGTGCGTCACACAGTGGACAAACACCCAGGTAAGTATCAATGTGTTTGTTACCTGTATTAAAATGTTTGCTTTGATCAAGCTCTGACTCCTGTGTTATTAATGTGTTTGACCCCTCCACCACATCACAAACAAAGTCCCCAGAGGGCCCGCGGACGGCAGGGCGCCACCCAACAGACGGGTTGGAGGCACTGGCGGGTTAGGTTTGTGGTTAGGGTTAGGGTTAGGGTAAGGGGGAGGGGCAAAGGGTGTGCACTGTCCGTCTACAACCCGTCAGGGTTAGGGTTAGGGTTAGGGTTAGGGTTAGGGTTAGGGTTAGGGTTAGGGTTAGGGTTAGGGTTAGGGGTTAGGGTTAGGGTTAGGGTTAGGGTTAGGGTTAGGGTTAGGGTGGTTAGGGTTAGGGGGTTAGGGTTAGGGTTAGGGTTAGGGTTAGGGTTAGGGTTAGGGGTTAGGGTTAGGGTTAGGGTTGGGGTTGGGGTTAGGGTTAGGGTTAGGGTTAGGTTTAGAGTTAGGGTTAGGGTTAGGCATAAAGAAAAAGAGTTGGTTAGGGTTAGGCATAGAGAAAGAGAGTTGGTTAGGGTTAGGGCTAAGGGTGGGGGTGGGGCGATAGAAAAGAGCGAAAAAAAAAGAATAAGAAGGGTGTGCACGGTCCGTCTATGGCCCAGCGGGCTCGCACTCATGTCTCATTGAGCCCCCCCGGGTGTCTAGTACCCAGTCTGTGGATCCAGAGGCCTTCCGCCCGCCTCCGTTGGGCGGCACTCCATCTGGAGTTGGCTTGGACCACACACGCCCGGACAGAAGCCCACCCGTGCCGGATAAAGTGTTGGACAAGGTAGGTGGTGGTGTTCTTCTGCCGGACAATGTTATATTTATGTTGGTGGAAACGGGTGGCGATGGTGTTACCCGTTTCACCAACATACATAGCACGGCAACGCTGGCAGAGGATAACATACACGCAATTTTTGACCTGCCCGTCTCCTCTGCACAGCGGCCGGAAGACCTTACCGCTGTGGCGATTGACCAGCCAAGGGATGTTCCGCAAGGGAGCGCTGCTCCGGGCCGAGGGCGGATCTCCGGTGGAACTGATCCGAGCCCTGACAAGCAGATCACCCAGGCTGGGATTTTTGCGGTAGGCCGAGACCAGATAATAGTCCTTCAGTTTGCCGCTTTTCTCCACAAAGGTACAAAAGTTACCCTTGACCCTTCTGGAAACCTGTACCGCCGCAGGCGAGAAGGTTGTAATGAGGGGGATCATGTGTTTACCAGGGGGAGGCTTCTTCTGGTCCAGGAAGCACCTGAACTGTCTCCTGAGGAAGGATCTGGAATACCCTCTCTTCCTCAGGGCCGTGAACAGGGCTCCCATGGCCGTTACAAAGTCCTCCCGCCTGGTGCAGATCCGGTGGAACCTCAGCAGCTGGGACTTCACCAATCCCGCGTAGGTGTGTCGGGGGTGGAAGCTGGTTTTGTGGAGGAGGGCATGGGTATCCGTCTCTTTAAAAAACACCTTAATGTCCAAATGGTGAGTGGAGGTGAAATCCGGACCCTTGAAGGTGGTAGTGTCCAGGAAGTCCACTGACGTGGGGCTGGTGGTGGACTTAATGGTGATACTGGGGTTGTGGGTATTCAGGGTGTGGCGGAACCCCTCAAATTCCTCCATGGAATGAGTCCACACCCCCCAGATATCATCCAAATACCTGAAATAATGGAGGGGTCTGATTGCGCAGGCAGCAAGGGCAGAGGTCTCCCATTCTGCCATGAAGATGTTAGCATAGGCCGGAGCAAACTTTTTGCCCATGGCCGTGCCCTTGATCTGTAGAAAGAACCGGCCATTGAACTCAAAGTCGTTCCTCCTGAGGTTGATGTCGAGAAGCTGGAGGAGTTCCTTCTCGGGCCTGCTAACATCTCGGTATTTATAAAAAATGTTTTTGACGGCTTGGATGCCCTGGTCAATGTCAATATTCGTGTACAAACTATCAATATCAATGGTGAACAAGACTGCCTCTTGGGGAATGATCAAATTTTTAATTTTGTCAATAAAGTCATATGTGTCCTTAAGATAACTCTCGTGTTTAATGGAGAGTGGGGTCAAAAAGTAATCTATAAACGCCGCCGTCCTGTAGGTTTCACTGCCGCAGTCGGACACAATGGGCCTGCCCGGGGGTATCTCGTACGGTCGGCTCCACTTGTGTCGTTCCTTGTGGATCTTGGGGAGCAAGTAGAACCTACGGGGGCGGGGCTCCGATTCGCCCAAGAGGTAAGTCTTTTGTTTGTGGTTAATGAATCGTTTTTTCATTAAATTTTTGACTATGTTTTCGACCATAGGGATCGTTTGTGGGTAAATGGGCGTGGCCAATGGTTGGTAGTAGGTGGTATCACTCAATTGTCTGGTGCCCTCCCAGACATATTGAGACCTATCCATGATGACCACTGCGCTACCCTTGTCTGCCGGCTTAATAATTATGTTCCTGTTGTTTTTCAGGCTATGCAGGGCCTCTGTTTCGTACCGCGTCAGGTTGGGCGCGACCGCGAGGGCGCAGCCCGATAGGAGCGACGGGTGTTCGTCCGCCAGGACCAGCGTTTGGACCTCTGGAGGAAGCAGTCCCGGTGAGGGCTCCCAATCGGACCTCGGGGTGAAAGGTCGCGGCCCAAGAGACTCTTGCTTTTCATAGAAAACCGCAGTTTTGACACTTCTATGATATTCCTGCAGGTCGAATTTTACTTGATGGTGCCACTCTGGACTGAGGCTGGTGGACGGGACGAAACTGAGGCCCTTGTCGAGGAGGGAATGCTGCGATGAGGTAAGTAGGAAATTTTTTGATAAATTTACGATGTTTTTGTTTGTGTTTATGTTTCCCCCCCGAAAGGTCGGGCTTTTGGGGAGGTCAAGTTTAAACAGTGATACCAGTGCCTCATCATGTTCTTGGCTGTGTCCTTTGTCCAATGGATCTTGTCCCTCCCCGTTTCAAAATCGTCGTCGGCGAGTGCCGGGAAGAATTGGAGGCGGGCTTGGATGTAATTGTTAATCAGCCGGAGGTTGTCCTTGTGTTCCTCGGGCAGGGATTCCGAGAAATTGAGGAGGGGGATGAAGACTTCGGCATTAGGGAAGGTCGTTTTGGCCGCTTTAAGGGCCCTCCGGAGCTGTTTGAAGGTGGTAACCTTGGGTTTTTGTTCCCTATTATTGATACCGAATGCTAAGACCACCTTCTCAACCTCAGGACTAACTGCTGTTTTTTTCAGGATGGCCTCTGCATGGAGAAATCTGGCCCCCGGGTAGCTGTCGATCTGGATGTCCTGGTGACGAAAGGCTGGAAGGTGCTTGAGGTTAGAGTCCCCGATCACCACGACCTTCCTGCTGACAGACAGGTGCCAATCCATCATTTTTCGATCCGAGTTGATGTGCACAGTGGGCTTTCTGGCAGTGCTCGGACTCGTAGGCGTGGTAACCTGCGCCGTACTATTGTCTTCTGTCGGCTGTGAAGTCGAAGTGACTGTTTTTGTTTTTTTCTGGCTTCCAGAAAACAGTTGGGCCCAACTTGGGGTTCTCAGACCCAGGACAGGCCTGTCTGGGACGGACGTCTCCGGGAGGGGCACGCCCGGGAGGAGTGGATCCGGGACGGGTAGGTCCAAGAGGGGCGTGTCCGGGAGGGGCGTGTCCGGAAGAGGCGTGTCCGGAAGAGGCGCGTCCGGAGGAGGCGTGTCCGGAGGAGGCGCGTCCGGGATGGGCGGGTCCGGGAGGGGTTCCTGTGACCGCTCAGGGTAGAGTAGGTACCAGGGTGGAGGCGTGTCCGGGGAAGACTGATCCCGTGTGGGCGACCCCGACTGCTCAGGTAAGTGTTGGTCCGTCTCTGGCTGGTCAGGAGTCCCCCGCACATTCTCATCCCCATGTATCAAAATCAACGCACTGTGTTCAACAGGTGGAGCCGGGCGAGGCGGCGTGTCGGAGACCACCGGGAGGACCCCGATCTCAGCACCGACCCGCGATCGCGGCCCATGCGGCCGGACCAAAGGTGCCTCGACGATAGCGTCGTCGGCAGGTCTGCTGCACGGCTTGCGAGGTCGCGTTGCTCTCTGGGCCACAGATGGTTCGGTAGCCGGAGAGGAAGGCGACAAGACCGGGAAAGGGACCGGAGTCACCCGTCCACGCGGGTCCCGATCCTGCTCCACCTCAGGGGACCACTCCCTGGTAATGGGGTCGGTCATGGTGGACACCGTGGCGTGTGCAGCGGCAGTTGGTAGAATGACCGGCGGGGGCAGCGAGGGGTGCACCACCTCCATGACAACGCGGTTGTCCAACGAGTCCGAGTCCGCTCGAGGCTCGGTACGTCGGCGCCGCGCTGGGGGCAACACCTCCTCAACGGCCCGGGTGTCAACCAAGACCGAGTCCACCTGAGACTGGGCCTGCTGGAGCGTCTCAGTCGTCAGCCTGCGCCCTAGGTGTGTCTTGGCCCACGCCGAGGCCACTTTGAATGGGGCTTCCCAATTGTGTGAAATAAATTCCCCCAGTTTATCAGCTTCTGATTGCAGTGTTTTATGGTAATGTTCCCTAAGAATTATAATTGTAGAATGTGCCCAATTTTTTGCATTACCCTTTATCCGGTCTTCTGTGTCGGGGTTGGTAACAGCTGGTCTGATTCCCGTCGTCAAAGCAAGTTCCATCCTAGTGATGGTAAGTGGTTGTTGTTCCTTGCTGACGTTTTTTAGATGATGTACCACTTTAATGATGTTGTACATAATTCTAGCTATGGAGCTAAAGTCGGGGTCCAGATTGTCAGGAGAAGATGCCCTGGGGGGATGTGCCTGGTTAATCTTGGCTGTTCTTTCTTTGCGGCGTTTTCCCCGTGCTGTTTTGTGTTGTTTGTTACCCCTATGATTTCCCCTATGAGTCCCCCTGGGATAGGGAGGGTTATCATGGGTAGGGTGGAAATTTCCCCTGTTTTGGCGGGGCATGTCATCTGCCGGAAAATTGGGATGTTGCGGTTGGAAGCCTCTGAAAAATGTGTTATTATTTTGGCGTGCAGTGTCGTTGTTTCGCCACTGTGGGGCGCTGTCTCGTATCTCACGCGCGTTATGATCCCGGTGACGCGCGTCATGATCCCGGCGACGCGCGTCAAGATCCCGGCCACGCGCGTCATGATCCCGGTCACGAGCGTCATGATCCCGGTCACGCGCGTCATGATCCCGGTCACGCGCGCCACGATCACGGTCACGCGCGCCATGATTACGGTCACGCGCGTCGCGATCACGGTGATGCGCGTCGCGATCACGGTGACGCGCGTCATGCTCACGGTGACGCGCGTCATGCTCACGGTGACGCGCGTCATGATCACGGTGCCGCGCGTCATGATCACGGCGACGCGTGTCCCCTTGGGGGCGGCCATGGCCGCCGCAACAATGATCGTGATCATGAGGCCAACCTCGAGTCACTTCAGCATATGTTAGGTGCTGAAAACGGCCGGAAAATTGTGTGTTTTGGCCGTAATGGCGGTCGTTATGATGCGGGGATCTGGAACGCGGAACCATCTCGCGCTGCTGGCACTGTTTCCGTCCGCGCGGACGGACCTGGTGCCATTCCTCGTCCTCCCACGCCGTCATTTTTTGGAAAATGCGTTATTTTGGTGATTAGAATAAGGTGGGTAGGCTAAAATTATATTAGGGACTAAGGTAAGTAGGGTGAAATAGAAATTAAAATTGTATGGGAAATAATATATATATATATAAAGTGAAACAAGAGAAAACCGGCGAGCTTCCGCCCGCTGTGTGGCGCACTTCCGCCCGGACCGGATGTCTCAAGATGGCCGAGAATGCGAAGCACTCTCGACAAAAAAACAAATTAACAAACAACTAAGGGCGGTTCTGCGAAGAACGATAAAAAATCCCCAAGGAAAGGGGTTGAACTAACTAGCTAAGAAACTTAGGGTTGTAAAACTGAACGTAAGTAAGCGAATTGTCAACGGACTTTTCGCCTCGTGGGAGACCAGCTCGCCACGGCACCAAATTAAAGGGAAAGAGGGAAAATGGGAGAAAAGGAGGTAAAATAGTGTAAATTTGTGATAAATGCAAGTCTTGTTTCGCAACGTTTCGGTACTCTCTGTACCTTCTTCAGGCGTAAGACTTGTCTAACTGAATGAGTGTGAAAATCGGCTTGTTCGTGCAATTTCGTGAGCTGTTGCTCCTCTGGTGGTTAGATGGCAAGTGAGGCCATTGGCTGCGAGAGGTGGGGTGGAGTCATGGCTGGCAGAAAATAAGGAATTATTTTTGCAAAGCAAAAACTCTCCACTGATAAACCACGTGACTGCAGGAATGTGTGGCCCCAAGCACAATTAACCCCTATAGAATTGCTTATAATAGTGAATTAAAATAAAGATCAATAATAAAATATAATAAAAAAAATTATATATATATATATATATATATATATATATGTACAATTATGTCCACATATACAGATATATACTATACTATATATAAAAAAAGGTTAGAAAAATTCACTATTAGTTGCACAGTGAACCAAGCCGTGGACCAAGGTAAGTATGGCTCCTTTATGGAGTCCGAACAGGTCCAACAATGTTTTTAGGAAGTTTTTCAGGTTTTTTAATGTGTTTTTGTGAATTTTTGAGGTTTTTTGTGATTTTTTAAGATGTTTTTTGTATTTTTTTGCAGGTCCTCGTAGGAGTGCTGGGACATCCGGGGCCCCCCCAGCGCCGGAATGTCCGAATACCCAGGTAAGTAGCTGTACAATGCAGGTAAGTAGGGTAAGTGGGAATAATATGATGTTGTTTTTGTTGTTTGTGTGTACACAAATGGCCCAGGTGGGCCCACAAGGCAGAGCGCGAGCCGTGAGTGGACCAGAGGCACAGGCGGGTTAGGGTTGGGGTTGGGGTTAGGGTTAGGGTTAGGGTTAGGGTTAGGTTTAGAGTTAGGGTTAGGGTTAGGCATAAAGAAAAAGAGTTGGTTAGGGTTAGGCATAGAGAAAGAGAGTTGGTTAGGGTTAGGGCTAAGGGTGGGGGTGGGGCGATAGAAAAGAGCGAAAAAAAAGAATAAGAAGGGTGTGCACGGTCCGTCTATGGCCCAGCGGGCTCGCACTCATGTCTCATTGAGCCCCCCCGGGTGTCTAGTACCCAGTCTGTGGATCCAGAGGCCTTCCGCCCGCCTCCGTTGGGCGGCACTCCATCTGGAGTTGGCTTGGACCACACACGCCCGGACAGAAGCCCACCCGTGCCGGATAAAGTGTTGGACAAGGTAGGTGGTGGTGTTCTTCTGCCGGACAATGTTATATTTATGTTGGTGGAAACGGGTGGCGATGGTGTTACCCGTTTCACCAACATACATAGCACGGCAACGCTGGCAGAGGATAACATACACGCAATTTTTGACCTGCCCGTCTCCTCTGCACAGCGGCCGGAAGACCTTACCGCTGTGGCGATTGACCAGCCAAGGGATGTTCCGCAAGGGAGCGCTGCTCCGGGCCGAGGGCGGATCTCCGGTGGAACTGATCCGAGCCCTGACAAGCAGATCACCCAGGCTGGGATTTTTGCGGTAGGCCGAGACCAGATAATAGTCCTTCAGTTTGCCGCTTTTCTCCACAAAGGTACAAAAGTTACCCTTGACCCTTCTGGAAACCTGTACCGCCGCAGGCGAGAAGGTTGTAATGAGGGGGATCATGTGTTTACCAGGGGGAGGCTTCTTCTGGTCCAGGAAGCACCTGAACTGTCTCCTGAGGAAGGATCTGGAATACCCTCTCTTCCTCAGGGCCGTGAACAGGGCTCCCATGGCCGTTACAAAGTCCTCCCGCCTGGTGCAGATCCGGTGGAACCTCAGCAGCTGGGACTTCACCAATCCCGCGTAGGTGTGTCGGGGGTGGAAGCTGGTTTTGTGGAGGAGGGCATGGGTATCCGTCTCTTTAAAAAACACCTTAATGTCCAAATGGTGAGTGGAGGTGAAATCCGGACCCTTGAAGGTGGTAGTGTCCAGGAAGTCCACTGACGTGGGGCTGGTGGTGGACTTAATGGTGATACTGGGGTTGTGGGTATTCAGGGTGTGGCGGAACCCCTCAAATTCCTCCATGGAATGAGTCCACACCCCCCAGATATCATCCAAATACCTGAAATAATGGAGGGGTCTGATTGCGCAGGCAGCAAGGGCAGAGGTCTCCCATTCTGCCATGAAGATGTTAGCATAGGCCGGAGCAAACTTTTTGCCCATGGCCGTGCCCTTGATCTGTAGAAAGAACCGGCCATTGAACTCAAAGTCGTTCCTCCTGAGGTTGATGTCGAGAAGCTGGAGGAGTTCCTTCTCGGGCCTGCTAACATCTCGGTATTTATAAAAAATGTTTTTGACGGCTTGGATGCCCTGGTCAATGTCAATATTCGTGTACAAACTATCAATATCAATGGTGAACAAGACTGCCTCTTGGGGAATGATCAAATTTTTAATTTTGTCAATAAAGTCATATGTGTCCTTAAGATAACTCTCGTGTTTAATGGAGAGTGGGGTCAAAAAGTAATCTATAAACGCCGCCGTCCTGTAGGTTTCACTGCCGCAGTCGGACACAATGGGCCTGCCCGGGGGTATCTCGTACGGTCGGCTCCACTTGTGTCGTTCCTTGTGGATCTTGGGGAGCAAGTAGAACCTACGGGGGCGGGGCTCCGATTCGCCCAAGAGGTAAGTCTTTTGTTTGTGGTTAATGAATCGTTTTTTCATTAAATTTTTGACTATGTTTTCGACCATAGGGATCGTTTGTGGGTAAATGGGCGTGGCCAATGGTTGGTAGTAGGTGGTATCACTCAATTGTCTGGTGCCCTCCCAGACATATTGAGACCTATCCATGATGACCACTGCGCTACCCTTGTCTGCCGGCTTAATAATTATGTTCCTGTTGTTTTTCAGGCTATGCAGGGCCTCTGTTTCGTACCGCGTCAGGTTGGGCGCGACCGCGAGGGCGCAGCCCGATAGGAGCGACGGGTGTTCGTCCGCCAGGACCAGCGTTTGGACCTCTGGAGGAAGCAGTCCCGGTGAGGGCTCCCAATCGGACCTCGGGGTGAAAGGTCGCGGCCCAAGAGACTCTTGCTTTTCATAGAAAACCGCAGTTTTGACACTTCTATGATATTCCTGCAGGTCGAATTTTACTTGATGGTGCCACTCTGGACTGAGGCTGGTGGACGGGACGAAACTGAGGCCCTTGTCGAGGAGGGAATGCTGCGATGAGGTAAGTAGGAAATTTTTTGATAAATTTACGATGTTTTTGTTTGTGTTTATGTTTCCCCCCCGAAAGGTCGGGCTTTTGGGGAGGTCAAGTTTAAACAGTGATACCAGTGCCTCATCATGTTCTTGGCTGTGTCCTTTGTCCAATGGATCTTGTCCCTCCCCGTTTCAAAATCGTCGTCGGCGAGTGCCGGGAAGAATTGGAGGCGGGCTTGGATGTAATTGTTAATCAGCCGGAGGTTGTCCTTGTGTTCCTCGGGCAGGGATTCCGAGAAATTGAGGAGGGGGATGAAGACTTCGGCATTAGGGAAGGTCGTTTTGGCCGCTTTAAGGGCCCTCCGGAGCTGTTTGAAGGTGGTAACCTTGGGTTTTTGTTCCCTATTATTGATACCGAATGCTAAGACCACCTTCTCAACCTCAGGACTAACTGCTGTTTTTTTCAGGATGGCCTCTGCATGGAGAAATCTGGCCCCCGGGTAGCTGTCGATCTGGATGTCCTGGTGACGAAAGGCTGGAAGGTGCTTGAGGTTAGAGTCCCCGATCACCACGACCTTCCTGCTGACAGACAGGTGCCAATCCATCATTTTTCGATCCGAGTTGATGTGCACAGTGGGCTTTCTGGCAGTGCTCGGACTCGTAGGCGTGGTAACCTGCGCCGTACTATTGTCTTCTGTCGGCTGTGAAGTCGAAGTGACTGTTTTTGTTTTTTTCTGGCTTCCAGAAAACAGTTGGGCCCAACTTGGGGTTCTCAGACCCAGGACAGGCCTGTCTGGGACGGACGTCTCCGGGAGGGGCACGCCCGGGAGGAGTGGATCCGGGACGGGTAGGTCCAAGAGGGGCGTGTCCGGGAGGGGCGTGTCCGGAAGAGGCGTGTCCGGAAGAGGCGCGTCCGGAGGAGGCGTGTCCGGAGGAGGCGCGTCCGGGATGGGCGGGTCCGGGAGGGGTTCCTGTGACCGCTCAGGGTAGAGTAGGTACCAGGGTGGAGGCGTGTCCGGGGAAGACTGATCCCGTGTGGGCGACCCCGACTGCTCAGGTAAGTGTTGGTCCGTCTCTGGCTGGTCAGGAGTCCCCCGCACATTCTCATCCCCATGTATCAAAATCAACGCACTGTGTTCAACAGGTGGAGCCGGGCGAGGCGGCGTGTCGGAGACCACCGGGAGGACCCCGATCTCAGCACCGACCCGCGATCGCGGCCCATGCGGCCGGACCAAAGGTGCCTCGACGATAGCGTCGTCGGCAGGTCTGCTGCACGGCTTGCGAGGTCGCGTTGCTCTCTGGGCCACAGATGGTTCGGTAGCCGGAGAGGAAGGCGACAAGACCGGGAAAGGGACCGGAGTCACCCGTCCACGCGGGTCCCGATCCTGCTCCACCTCAGGGGACCACTCCCTGGTAATGGGGTCGGTCATGGTGGACACCGTGGCGTGTGCAGCGGCAGTTGGTAGAATGACCGGCGGGGGCAGCGAGGGGTGCACCACCTCCATGACAACGCGGTTGTCCAACGAGTCCGAGTCCGCTCGAGGCTCGGTACGTCGGCGCCGCGCTGGGGGCAACACCTCCTCAACGGCCCGGGTGTCAACCAAGACCGAGTCCACCTGAGACTGGGCCTGCTGGAGCGTCTCAGTCGTCAGCCTGCGCCCTAGGTGTGTCTTGGCCCACGCCGAGGCCACTTTGAATGGGGCTTCCCAATTGTGTGAAATAAATTCCCCCAGTTTATCAGCTTCTGATTGCAGTGTTTTATGGTAATGTTCCCTAAGAATTATAATTGTAGAATGTGCCCAATTTTTTGCATTACCCTTTATCCGGTCTTCTGTGTCGGGGTTGGTAACAGCTGGTCTGATTCCCGTCGTCAAAGCAAGTTCCATCCTAGTGATGGTAAGTGGTTGTTGTTCCTTGCTGACGTTTTTTAGATGATGTACCACTTTAATGATGTTGTACATAATTCTAGCTATGGAGCTAAAGTCGGGGTCCAGATTGTCAGGAGAAGATGCCCTGGGGGGATGTGCCTGGTTAATCTTGGCTGTTCTTTCTTTGCGGCGTTTTCCCCGTGCTGTTTTGTGTTGTTTGTTACCCCTGTGATTTCCCCTATGAGTCCCCCTGGGATAGGGAGGGTTATCATGGGTAGGGTGGAAATTTCCCCTGTTTTGGCGGGGCATGTCATCTGCCGGAAAATTGGGATGTTGCGGTTGGAAGCCTCTGAAAAATGTGTTATTATTTTGGCGTGCAGTGTCGTTGTTTCGCCACTGTGGGGCGCTGTCTCGTATCTCACGCGCGTTATGATCCCGGTGACGCGCGTCATGATCCCGGCGACGCGCGTCAAGATCCCGGCCACGCGCGTCATGATCCCGGTCACGAGCGTCATGATCCCGGTCACGCGCGTCATGATCCCGGTCACGCGCGCCACGATCACGGTCACGCGCGCCATGATTACGGTCACGCGCGTCGCGATCACGGTGATGCGCGTCGCGATCACGGTGACGCGCGTCATGCTCACGGTGACGCGCGTCATGATCACGGTGACGCGCGTCATGATCACGGTGCCGCGCGTCATGATCACGGCGACGCGTGTCCCCTTGGGGGCGGCCATGGCCGCCGCAACAATGATCGTGATCATGAGGCCAACCTCGAGTCACTTCAGCATATGTTAGGTGCTGAAAACGGCCGGAAAATTGTGTGTTTTGGCCGTAATGGCGGTCGTTATGATGCGGGGATCGGGAACGCGGAACCATCTCGCGCTGCTGGCACTGTTTCCGTCCGCGCGGACGGACCTGGTGCCATTCCTCGTCCTCCCACGCCGTCATTTTTTGGAAAATGCGTTATTTTGGTGATTAGAATAAGGTGGGTAGGCTAAAATTATATTAGGGACTAAGGTAAGTAGGGTGAAATAGAAATTAAAATTGTATGGGAAATAATATATATATATATAAAGTGAAACAAGAGAAAACCGGCGAGCTTCCGCCCGCTGTGTGGCGCACTTCCGCCCGGACCGGATGTCTCAAGATGGCCGAGAATGCGAAGCACTCTCGACAAAAAAACAAATTAACAAACAACTAAGGGCGGTTCTGCGAAGAACGATAAAAAATCCCCAAGGAAAGGGGTTGAACTAACTAGCTAAGAAACTTAGGGTTGTAAAACTGAACGTAAGTAAGCGAATTGTCAACGGACTTTTCGCCTCGTGGGAGACCAGCTCGCCACGGCACCAAATTAAAGGGAAAGAGGGAAAATGGGAGAAAAGGAGGTAAAATAGTGTAAATTTGTGATAAATGCAAGTCTTGTTTCGCAACGTTTCGGTACTCTCTGTACCTTCTTCAGGCGTAAGACTTGTCTAACTGAATGAGTGTGAAAATCGGCTTGTTCGTGCAATTTCGTGAGCTGTTGCTCCTCTGGTGGTTAGATGGCAAGTGAGGCCATTGGCTGCGAGAGGTGGGGTGGAGTCATGGCTGGCAGAAAATAAGGAATTATTTTTGCAAAGCAAAAACTCTCCACTGATAAACCACGTGACTGCAGGAATGTGTGGCCCCAAGCACAATTAACCCCTATAGAATTGCTTATAATAGTGAATTAAAATAAAGATCAATAATAAAATATAATAAAAAAAATTATATATATATATATATATATATATATATATGTACAATTATGTCCACATATACAGATATATACTATACTATATATAAAAAAAGGTTAGAAAAATTCACTATTAGTTGCACAGTGAACCAAGCCGTGGACCAAGGTAAGTATGGCTCCTTTATGGAGTCCGAACAGGTCCAACAATGTTTTTAGGAAGTTTTTCAGGTTTTTTAATGTGTTTTTGTGAATTTTTGAGGTTTTTTGTGATTTTTTAAGATGTTTTTTGTATTTTTTTGCAGGTCCTCGTAGGAGTGCTGGGACATCCGGGGCCCCCCCAGCGCCGGAATGTCCGAATACCCAGGTAAGTAGCTGTACAATGCAGGTAAGTAGGGTAAGTGGGAATAATATGATGTTGTTTTTGTTGTTTGTGTGTACACAAATGGCCCAGGTGGGCCCACAAGGCAGAGCGCGAGCCGTGAGTGGACCAGAGGCACAGGCGGGTTAGGGTTGGGGTTGGGGTTAGGGTTAGGGTTAGGGTTAGGGTTAGGTTTAGAGTTAGGGTTAGGGTTAGGCATAAAGAAAAAGAGTTGGTTAGGGTTAGGCATAGAGAAAGAGAGTTGGTTAGGGTTAGGGCTAAGGGTGGGGGTGGGGCGATAGAAAAGAGCGAAAAAAAAAGAATAAGAAGGGTGTGCACGGTCCGTCTATGGCCCAGCGGGCTCGCACTCATGTCTCATTGAGCCCCCCCGGGTGTCTAGTACCCAGTCTGTGGATCCAGAGGCCTTCCGCCCGCCTCCGTTGGGCGGCACTCCATCTGGAGTTGGCTTGGACCACACACGCCCGGACAGAAGCCCACCCGTGCCGGATAAAGTGTTGGACAAGGTAGGTGGTGGTGTTCTTCTGCCGGACAATGTTATATTTATGTTGGTGGAAACGGGTGGCGATGGTGTTACCCGTTTCACCAACATACATAGCACGGCAACGCTGGCAGAGGATAACATACACGCAATTTTTGACCTGCCCGTCTCCTCTGCACAGCGGCCGGAAGACCTTACCGCTGTGGCGATTGACCAGCCAAGGGATGTTCCGCAAGGGAGCGCTGCTCCGGGCCGAGGGCGGATCTCCGGTGGAACTGATCCGAGCCCTGACAAGCAGATCACCCAGGCTGGGATTTTTGCGGTAGGCCGAGACCAGATAATAGTCCTTCAGTTTGCCGCTTTTCTCCACAAAGGTACAAAAGTTACCCTTGACCCTTCTGGAAACCTGTACCGCCGCAGGCGAGAAGGTTGTAATGAGGGGGATCATGTGTTTACCAGGGGGAGGCTTCTTCTGGTCCAGGAAGCACCTGAACTGTCTCCTGAGGAAGGATCTGGAATACCCTCTCTTCCTCAGGGCCGTGAACAGGGCTCCCATGGCCGTTACAAAGTCCTCCCGCCTGGTGCAGATCCGGTGGAACCTCAGCAGCTGGGACTTCACCAATCCCGCGTAGGTGTGTCGGGGGTGGAAGCTGGTTTTGTGGAGGAGGGCATGGGTATCCGTCTCTTTAAAAAACACCTTAATGTCCAAATGGTGAGTGGAGGTGAAATCCGGACCCTTGAAGGTGGTAGTGTCCAGGAAGTCCACTGACGTGGGGCTGGTGGTGGACTTAATGGTGATACTGGGGTTGTGGGTATTCAGGGTGTGGCGGAACCCCTCAAATTCCTCCATGGAATGAGTCCACACCCCCCAGATATCATCCAAATACCTGAAATAATGGAGGGGTCTGATTGCGCAGGCAGCAAGGGCAGAGGTCTCCCATTCTGCCATGAAGATGTTAGCATAGGCCGGAGCAAACTTTTTGCCCATGGCCGTGCCCTTGATCTGTAGAAAGAACCGGCCATTGAACTCAAAGTCGTTCCTCCTGAGGTTGATGTCGAGAAGCTGGAGGAGTTCCTTCTCGGGCCTGCTAACATCTCGGTATTTATAAAAAATGTTTTTGACGGCTTGGATGCCCTGGTCAATGTCAATATTCGTGTACAAACTATCAATATCAATGGTGAACAAGACTGCCTCTTGGGGAATGATCAAATTTTTAATTTTGTCAATAAAGTCATATGTGTCCTTAAGATAACTCTCGTGTTTAATGGAGAGTGGGGTCAAAAAGTAATCTATAAACGCCGCCGTCCTGTAGGTTTCACTGCCGCAGTCGGACACAATGGGCCTGCCCGGGGGTATCTCGTACGGTCGGCTCCACTTGTGTCGTTCCTTGTGGATCTTGGGGAGCAAGTAGAACCTACGGGGGCGGGGCTCCGATTCGCCCAAGAGGTAAGTCTTTTGTTTGTGGTTAATGAATCGTTTTTTCATTAAATTTTTGACTATGTTTTCGACCATAGGGATCGTTTGTGGGTAAATGGGCGTGGCCAATGGTTGGTAGTAGGTGGTATCACTCAATTGTCTGGTGCCCTCCCAGACATATTGAGACCTATCCATGATGACCACTGCGCTACCCTTGTCTGCCGGCTTAATAATTATGTTCCTGTTGTTTTTCAGGCTATGCAGGGCCTCTGTTTCGTACCGCGTCAGGTTGGGCGCGACCGCGAGGGCGCAGCCCGATAGGAGCGACGGGTGTTCGTCCGCCAGGACCAGCGTTTGGACCTCTGGAGGAAGCAGTCCCGGTGAGGGCTCCCAATCGGACCTCGGGGTGAAAGGTCGCGGCCCAAGAGACTCTTGCTTTTCATAGAAAACCGCAGTTTTGACACTTCTATGATATTCCTGCAGGTCGAATTTTACTTGATGGTGCCACTCTGGACTGAGGCTGGTGGACGGGACGAAACTGAGGCCCTTGTCGAGGAGGGAATGCTGCGATGAGGTAAGTAGGAAATTTTTTGATAAATTTACGATGTTTTTGTTTGTGTTTATGTTTCCCCCCCGAAAGGTCGGGCTTTTGGGGAGGTCAAGTTTAAACAGTGATACCAGTGCCTCATCATGTTCTTGGCTGTGTCCTTTGTCCAATGGATCTTGTCCCTCCCCGTTTCAAAATCGTCGTCGGCGAGTGCCGGGAAGAATTGGAGGCGGGCTTGGATGTAATTGTTAATCAGCCGGAGGTTGTCCTTGTGTTCCTCGGGCAGGGATTCCGAGAAATTGAGGAGGGGGATGAAGACTTCGGCATTAGGGAAGGTCGTTTTGGCCGCTTTAAGGGCCCTCCGGAGCTGTTTGAAGGTGGTAACCTTGGGTTTTTGTTCCCTATTATTGATACCGAATGCTAAGACCACCTTCTCAACCTCAGGACTAACTGCTGTTTTTTTCAGGATGGCCTCTGCATGGAGAAATCTGGCCCCCGGGTAGCTGTCGATCTGGATGTCCTGGTGACGAAAGGCTGGAAGGTGCTTGAGGTTAGAGTCCCCGATCACCACGACCTTCCTGCTGACAGACAGGTGCCAATCCATCATTTTTCGATCCGAGTTGATGTGCACAGTGGGCTTTCTGGCAGTGCTCGGACTCGTAGGCGTGGTAACCTGCGCCGTACTATTGTCTTCTGTCGGCTGTGAAGTCGAAGTGACTGTTTTTGTTTTTTTCTGGCTTCCAGAAAACAGTTGGGCCCAACTTGGGGTTCTCAGACCCAGGACAGGCCTGTCTGGGACGGACGTCTCCGGGAGGGGCACGCCCGGGAGGAGTGGATCCGGGACGGGTAGGTCCAAGAGGGGCGTGTCCGGGAGGGGCGTGTCCGGAAGAGGCGTGTCCGGAAGAGGCGCGTCCGGAGGAGGCGTGTCCGGAGGAGGCGCGTCCGGGATGGGCGGGTCCGGGAGGGGTTCCTGTGACCGCTCAGGGTAGAGTAGGTACCAGGGTGGAGGCGTGTCCGGGGAAGACTGATCCCGTGTGGGCGACCCCGACTGCTCAGGTAAGTGTTGGTCCGTCTCTGGCTGGTCAGGAGTCCCCCGCACATTCTCATCCCCATGTATCAAAATCAACGCACTGTGTTCAACAGGTGGAGCCGGGCGAGGCGGCGTGTCGGAGACCACCGGGAGGACCCCGATCTCAGCACCGACCCGCGATCGCGGCCCATGCGGCCGGACCAAAGGTGCCTCGACGATAGCGTCGTCGGCAGGTCTGCTGCACGGCTTGCGAGGTCGCGTTGCTCTCTGGGCCACAGATGGTTCGGTAGCCGGAGAGGAAGGCGACAAGACCGGGAAAGGGACCGGAGTCACCCGTCCACGCGGGTCCCGATCCTGCTCCACCTCAGGGGACCACTCCCTGGTAATGGGGTCGGTCATGGTGGACACCGTGGCGTGTGCAGCGGCAGTTGGTAGAATGACCGGCGGGGGCAGCGAGGGGTGCACCACCTCCATGACAACGCGGTTGTCCAACGAGTCCGAGTCCGCTCGAGGCTCGGTACGTCGGCGCCGCGCTGGGGGCAACACCTCCTCAACGGCCCGGGTGTCAACCAAGACCGAGTCCACCTGAGACTGGGCCTGCTGGAGCGTCTCAGTCGTCAGCCTGCGCCCTAGGTGTGTCTTGGCCCACGCCGAGGCCACTTTGAATGGGGCTTCCCAATTGTGTGAAATAAATTCCCCCAGTTTATCAGCTTCTGATTGCAGTGTTTTATGGTAATGTTCCCTAAGAATTATAATTGTAGAATGTGCCCAATTTTTTGCATTACCCTTTATCCGGTCTTCTGTGTCGGGGTTGGTAACAGCTGGTCTGATTCCCGTCGTCAAAGCAAGTTCCATCCTAGTGATGGTAAGTGGTTGTTGTTCCTTGCTGACGTTTTTTAGATGATGTACCACTTTAATGATGTTGTACATAATTCTAGCTATGGAGCTAAAGTCGGGGTCCAGATTGTCAGGAGAAGATGCCCTGGGGGGATGTGCCTGGTTAATCTTGGCTGTTCTTTCTTTGCGGCGTTTTCCCCGTGCTGTTTTGTGTTGTTTGTTACCCCTATGATTTCCCCTATGAGTCCCCCTGGGATAGGGAGGGTTATCATGGGTAGGGTGGAAATTTCCCCTGTTTTGGCGGGGCATGTCATCTGCCGGAAAATTGGGATGTTGCGGTTGGAAGCCTCTGAAAAATGTGTTATTATTTTGGCGTGCAGTGTCGTTGTTTCGCCACTGTGGGGCGCTGTCTCGTATCTCACGCGCGTTATGATCCCGGTGACGCGCGTCATGATCCCGGCGACGCGCGTCAAGATCCCGGCCACGCGCGTCATGATCCCGGTCACGAGCGTCATGATCCCGGTCACGCGCGTCATGATCCCGGTCACGCGCGCCACGATCACGGTCACGCGCGCCATGATTACGGTCACGCGCGTCGCGATCACGGTGATGCGCGTCGCGATCACGGTGACGCGCGTCATGCTCACGGTGACGCGCGTCATGATCACGGTGACGCGCGTCATGATCACGGTGCCGCGCGTCATGATCACGGCGACGCGTGTCCCCTTGGGGGCGGCCATGGCCGCCGCAACAATGATCGTGATCATGAGGCCAACCTCGAGTCACTTCAGCATATGTTAGGTGCTGAAAACGGCCGGAAAATTGTGTGTTTTGGCCGTAATGGCGGTCGTTATGATGCGGGGATCGGGAACGCGGAACCATCTCGCGCTGCTGGCACTGTTTCCGTCCGCGCGGACGGACCTGGTGCCATTCCTCGTCCTCCCACGCCGTCATTTTTTGGAAAATGCGTTATTTTGGTGATTAGAATAAGGTGGGTAGGCTAAAATTATATTAGGGACTAAGGTAAGTAGGGTGAAATAGAAATTAAAATTGTATGGGAAATAATATATATATATATATAAAGTGAAACAAGAGAAAACCGGCGAGCTTCCGCCCGCTGTGTGGCGCACTTCCGCCCGGACCGGATGTCTCAAGATGGCCGAGAATGCGAAGCACTCTCGACAAAAAAACAAATTAACAAACAACTAAGGGCGGTTCTGCGAAGAACGATAAAAAATCCCCAAGGAAAGGGTTAGGGGTTAGGGTTAGGGTTAGGGTTAGGGTTAGGGTTAGGGTTAGGGTTAGGGTTAGGGTTAGGTTAGGGTTAGGGTTAGGGTTAGGGTTAGGGTTAGGGTTAGGGTTAGGGTTAGGGTTAGGGGTTAGGGGTTAGGGTTAGGGTTAGGGTTAGGGTTAGGGTTAGGGTTAGGGTTAGGGTTAGGGTTAGGGGTTAGGGTTAGGGTTAGGTTTTTGGGGGATTAAGAAAGAAAGAGCGATAGAGAGAGAGAGAGAGAGAGAGAGAGAGGGGGGGAGGGGTTTGTGCTCGGTCCATCAACTCCCCGCCAAGGCGACGCCCCGCCAGACGCAGAACCCACCGGAAGTCCCCAAAGGAGGCCAACCAGATAACACCCACAAAGTCAGACATTTTGCACCCCATTTAGACATCCCCCCGATATATGGGTCATGTGTGGTGGGCCCGCCCATTTACGGAACCAGCGTGTCAGCCCGTCAGTGGGGGACTTCCAAGTCACCGCACCGACATGTGTGGCTGGCTGGACAACGATGGGCGTGAGCGAGCTGTAGTCAGGAGGAACGGTGCGCTCAGGACTCGGTCGTCTCATCCTCTCCGTCTCAGGTCGCCTGCAGGTGGGAGGGGGTGAACCACAAGTCGCACTCTGTACCTGGGGCGCGCGGGGTCCGATGTTCCACGGTCTCAGGTCACTCACGGGCCGTCTGCGTTCTCGCCTTCGTCTGTCGTCTTGCGTCACAGGAGCGGAGCAGGAAGCTTCTGCGTGTGTGCTGGAACTTTGTGGAGTCATCAGAACAGCCGGCGCCAAGCAGGCAGGAGGAGGGAACTCGCCGCCAATCTCCACCATGGCCTGAGGTTTCTGGGATGCAGAGACAGGGTTAGGGTTAGGGTTAGGGTTAGGGTTAGGGTTAGGGTTAGGGGTTAGGGTTAGGGTTAGGGTTAGGGTTAGGGTTAGGGTTAGGGTTAGGGTTAGGTTTGTGGTTAGGGTTAGGGTTAGGGTAAGGGGGAGGGGCAAAGGGTGTGCACTGTCCGTCTACAACCCGTCAGGCGACGCCCACGCCAAACGCAAAACTCCCCAGAGACCCCGAATGAGAATGTGGTGGCAAACACAAGCGCAGAAACTATTGTGGCTGTCCAACTACGCGTTTCGGCCCCCTAGGCCTCATCAGGTTGGCTTTCTGTTACCTCATGCCTACTGGGACGCTTCTAATTCCCAGTAGGTGGAGCACTCCTAGTCTCCTGAGGCTAATTCATCTTCCCTATTTCTCTACAGCAGGATGTGCCCTCATCGACCGCCGGGGAGGGAGTGAGCCTTCTGGCAGGAGGAGCTATTTATAGGAGAATACTGCAGGGGGCGGGGCTCAAGCTCTCCACTGCAGTGTCGCCAGCGACTTCTCAAAAATATTGATCAAAAATTAATCCTACATGTGTGACGTGTCATCTTGACGTATTGTGTGCGTCACACAGTGGACAAACACCCAGGTAAGTATCAATGTGTTTGTTACCTGTATTAAAATGTTTGCTTTGATCAAGCTCTGACTCCTGTGTTATTAATGTGTTTGACCCCTCCACCACATCACAAACAAAGTCCCCAGAGGGCCCACGGACGGCAGGGCGCCACCCAACAGACGGGTTGGAGGCACTGGCGGGTTAGGTTTGTGGTTAGGGTTAGGGTTAGGGTAAGGGGGAGGGGCAAAGGGTGTGCACTGTCCGTCTACAACCCGTCAGGCGACGCCCACGCCAAACGCAAAACTCCCCAGAGACCCCGAATGAGAATGTGGTGGCAAACACAAGCGCAGAAACTATTGTGGCTGTCCAACTACGCGTTTCGGCCCCCTAGGCCTCATCAGGTTGGCTTTCTGTTACCTCATGCCTACTGGGACGCTTCTAATTCCCAGTAGGTGGAGCACTCCTAGTCTCCTGAGGCTAATTCATCTTCCCTATTTCTCTACAGCAGGATGTGCCCTCATCGACCGCCGGGGAGGGAGTGAGCCTTCTGGCAGGAGGAGCTATTTATAGGAGAATACTGCAGGGGGCGGGGCTCAAGCTCTCCACTGCAGTGTCGCCAGCGACTTCTCAAAAATATTGATCAAAAATTAATCCTACATGTGTGACGTGTCATCTTGACGTATTGTGTGCGTCACACAGTGGACAAACACCCAGGTAAGTATCAATGTGTTTGTTACCTGTATTAAAATGTTTGCTTTGATCAAGCTCTGACTCCTGTGTTATTAATGTGTTTGACCCCTCCACCACATCACAAACAAAGTCCCCAGAGGGCCCACGGACGGCAGGGCGCCACCCAACAGACGGGTTGGAGGCACTGGCGGGTTAGGTTTGTGGTTAGGGTTAGGGTTAGGGTAAGGGGGAGGGGCAAAGGGTGTGCACTGTCCGTCTACAACCCGTCAGGCGACGCCCACGCCAAACGCAAAACTCCCCAGAGACCCCGAATGAGAATGTGGTGGCAAACACAAGCGCAGAAACTATTGTGGCTGTCCAACTACGCGTTTCGGCCCCCTAGGCCTCATCAGGTTGGCTTTCTGTTACCTCATGCCTACTGGGACGCTTCTAATTCCCAGTAGGTGGAGCACTCCTAGTCTCCTGAGGCTAATTCATCTTCCCTATTTCTCTACAGCAGGATGTGCCCTCATCGACCGCCGGGGAGGGAGTGAGCCTTCTGGCAGGAGGAGCTATTTATAGGAGAATACTGCAGGGGGCGGGGCTCAAGCTCTCCACTGCAGTGTCGCCAGCGACTTCTCAAAAATATTGATCAAAAATTAATCCTACATGTGTGACGTGTCATCTTGACGTATTGTGTGCGTCACACAGTGGACAAACACCCAGGTAAGTATCAATGTGTTTGTTACCTGTATTAAAATGTTTGCTTTGATCAAGCTCTGACTCCTGTGTTATTAATGTGTTTGACCCCTCCACCACATCACAAACAAAGTCCCCAGAGGGCCCACGGACGGCAGGGCGCCACCCAACAGACGGGTTGGAGGCACTGGCGGGTTAGGTTTGTGGTTAGGGTTAGGGTTAGGGTAAGGGGGAGGGGCAAAGGGTGTGCACTGTCCGTCTACAACCCGTCAGGCGACGCCCACGCCAAACGCAAAACTCCCCAGAGACCCCGAATGAGAATGTGGTGGCAAACACAAGCGCAGAAACTATTGTGGCTGTCCAACTACGCGTTTCGGCCCCCTAGGCCTCATCAGGTTGGCTTTCTGTTACCTCATGCCTACTGGGACGCTTCTAATTCCCAGTAGGTGGAGCACTCCTAGTCTCCTGAGGCTAATTCATCTTCCCTATTTCTCTACAGCAGGATGTGCCCTCATCGACCGCCGGGGAGGGAGTGAGCCTTCTGGCAGGAGGAGCTATTTATAGGAGAATACTGCAGGGGGCGGGGCTCAAGCTCTCCACTGCAGTGTCGCCAGCGACTTCTCAAAAATATTGATCAAAAATTAATCCTACATGTGTGACGTGTCATCTTGACGTATTGTGTGCGTCACACAGTGGACAAACACCCAGGTAAGTATCAATGTGTTTGTTACCTGTATTAAAATGTTTGCTTTGATCAAGCTCTGACTCCTGTGTTATTAATGTGTTTGACCCCTCCACCACATCACAAACAAAGTCCCCAGAGGGCCCACGGACGGCAGGGCGCCACCCAACAGACGGGTTGGAGGCACTGGCGGGTTAGGTTTGTGGTTAGGGTTAGGGTTAGGGTAAGGGGGAGGGGCAAAGGGTGTGCACTGTCCGTCTACAACCCGTCAGGCGACGCCCACGCCAAACGCAAAACTCCCCAGAGACCCCGAATGAGAATGTGGTGGCAAACACAAGCGCAGAAACTATTGTGGCTGTCCAACTACGCGTTTCGGCCCCCTAGGCCTCATCAGGTTGGCTTTCTGTTACCTCATGCCTACTGGGACGCTTCTAATTCCCAGTAGGTGGAGCACTCCTAGTCTCCTGAGGCTAATTCATCTTCCCTATTTCTCTACAGCAGGATGTGCCCTCATCGACCGCCGGGGAGGGAGTGAGCCTTCTGGCAGGAGGAGCTATTTATAGGAGAATACTGCAGGGGGCGGGGCTCAAGCTCTCCACTGCAGTGTCGCCAGCGACTTCTCAAAAATATTGATCAAAAATTAATCCTACATGTGTGACGTGTCATCTTGACGTATTGTGTGCGTCACACAGTGGACAAACACCCAGGTAAGTATCAATGTGTTTGTTACCTGTATTAAAATGTTTGCTTTGATCAAGCTCTGACTCCTGTGTTATTAATGTGTTTGACCCCTCCACCACATCACAAACAAAGTCCCCAGAGGGCCCACGGACGGCAGGGCGCCACCCAACAGACGGGTTGGAGGCACTGGCGGGTTAGGTTTGTGGTTAGGGTTAGGGTTAGGGTAAGGGGGAGGGGCAAAGGGTGTGCACTGTCCGTCTACAACCCGTCAGGCGACGCCCACGCCAAACGCAAAACTCCCCAGAGACCCCGAATGAGAATGTGGTGGCAAACACAAGCGCAGAAACTATTGTGGCTGTCCAACTACGCGTTTCGGCCCCCTAGGCCTCATCAGGTTGGCTTTCTGTTACCTCATGCCTACTGGGACGCTTCTAATTCCCAGTAGGTGGAGCACTCCTAGTCTCCTGAGGCTAATTCATCTTCCCTATTTCTCTACAGCAGGATGTGCCCTCATCGACCGCCGGGGAGGGAGTGAGCCTTCTGGCAGGAGGAGCTATTTATAGGAGAATACTGCAGGGGGCGGGGCTCAAGCTCTCCACTGCAGTGTCGCCAGCGACTTCTCAAAAATATTGATCAAAAATTAATCCTACATGTGTGACGTGTCATCTTGACGTATTGTGTGCGTCACACAGTGGACAAACACCCAGGTAAGTATCAATGTGTTTGTTACCTGTATTAAAATGTTTGCTTTGATCAAGCTCTGACTCCTGTGTTATTAATGTGTTTGACCCCTCCACCACATCACAAACAAAGTCCCCAGAGGGCCCACGGACGGCAGGGCGCCACCCAACAGACGGGTTGGAGGCACTGGCGGGTTAGGTTTGTGGTTAGGGTTAGGGTTAGGGTAAGGGGGAGGGGCAAAGGGTGTGCACTGTCCGTCTACAACCCGTCAGGCGACGCCCACGCCAAACGCAAAACTCCCCAGAGACCCCGAATGAGAATGTGGTGGCAAACACAAGCGCAGAAACTATTGTGGCTGTCCAACTACGCGTTTCGGCCCCCTAGGCCTCATCAGGTTGGCTTTCTGTTACCTCATGCCTACTGGGACGCTTCTAATTCCCAGTAGGTGGAGCACTCCTAGTCTCCTGAGGCTAATTCATCTTCCCTATTTCTCTACAGCAGGATGTGCCCTCATCGACCGCCGGGGAGGGAGTGAGCCTTCTGGCAGGAGGAGCTATTTATAGGAGAATACTGCAGGGGGCGGGGCTCAAGCTCTCCACTGCAGTGTCGCCAGCGACTTCTCAAAAATATTGATCAAAAATTAATCCTACATGTGTGACGTGTCATCTTGACGTATTGTGTGCGTCACACAGTGGACAAACACCCAGGTAAGTATCAATGTGTTTGTTACCTGTATTAAAATGTTTGCTTTGATCAAGCTCTGACTCCTGTGTTATTAATGTGTTTGACCCCTCCACCACATCACAAACAAAGTCCCCAGAGGGCCCACGGACGGCAGGGCGCCACCCAACAGACGGGTTGGAGGCACTGGCGGGTTAGGTTTGTGGTTAGGGTTAGGGTTAGGGTAAGGGGGAGGGGCAAAGGGTGTGCACTGTCCGTCTACAACCCGTCAGGCGACGCCCACGCCAAACGCAAAACTCCCCAGAGACCCCGAATGAGAATGTGGTGGCAAACACAAGCGCAGAAACTATTGTGGCTGTCCAACTACGCGTTTCGGCCCCCTAGGCCTCATCAGGTTGGCTTTCTGTTACCTCATGCCTACTGGGACGCTTCTAATTCCCAGTAGGTGGAGCACTCCTAGTCTCCTGAGGCTAATTCATCTTCCCTATTTCTCTACAGCAGGATGTGCCCTCATCGACCGCCGGGGAGGGAGTGAGCCTTCTGGCAGGAGGAGCTATTTATAGGAGAATACTGCAGGGGGCGGGGCTCAAGCTCTCCACTGCAGTGTCGCCAGCGACTTCTCAAAAATATTGATCAAAAATTAATCCTACATGTGTGACGTGTCATCTTGACGTATTGTGTGCGTCACACAGTGGACAAACACCCAGGTAAGTATCAATGTGTTTGTTACCTGTATTAAAATGTTTGCTTTGATCAAGCTCTGACTCCTGTGTTATTAATGTGTTTGACCCCTCCACCACATCACAAACAAAGTCCCCAGAGGGCCCACGGACGGCAGGGCGCCACCCAACAGACGGGTTGGAGGCACTGGCGGGTTAGGTTTGTGGTTAGGGTTAGGGTTAGGGTAAGGGGGAGGGGCAAAGGGTGTGCACTGTCCGTCTACAACCCGTCAGGCGACGCCCACGCCAAACGCAAAACTCCCCAGAGACCCCGAATGAGAATGTGGTGGCAAACACAAGCGCAGAAACTATTGTGGCTGTCCAACTACGCGTTTCGGCCCCCTAGGCCTCATCAGGTTGGCTTTCTGTTACCTCATGCCTACTGGGACGCTTCTAATTCCCAGTAGGTGGAGCACTCCTAGTCTCCTGAGGCTAATTCATCTTCCCTATTTCTCTACAGCAGGATGTGCCCTCATCGACCGCCGGGGAGGGAGTGAGCCTTCTGGCAGGAGGAGCTATTTATAGGAGAATACTGCAGGGGGCGGGGCTCAAGCTCTCCACTGCAGTGTCGCCAGCGACTTCTCAAAAATATTGATCAAAAATTAATCCTACATGTGTGACGTGTCATCTTGACGTATTGTGTGCGTCACACAGTGGACAAACACCCAGGTAAGTATCAATGTGTTTGTTACCTGTATTAAAATGTTTGCTTTGATCAAGCTCTGACTCCTGTGTTATTAATGTGTTTGACCCCTCCACCACATCACAAACAAAGTCCCCAGAGGGCCCACGGACGGCAGGGCGCCACCCAACAGACGGGTTGGAGGCACTGGCGGGTTAGGTTTGTGGTTAGGGTTAGGGTTAGGGTAAGGGGGAGGGGCAAAGGGTGTGCACTGTCCGTCTACAACCCGTCAGGCGACGCCCACGCCAAACGCAAAACTCCCCAGAGACCCCGAATGAGAATGTGGTGGCAAACACAAGCGCAGAAACTATTGTGGCTGTCCAACTACGCGTTTCGGCCCCCTAGGCCTCATCAGGTTGGCTTTCTGTTACCTCATGCCTACTGGGACGCTTCTAATTCCCAGTAGGTGGAGCACTCCTAGTCTCCTGAGGCTAATTCATCTTCCCTATTTCTCTACAGCAGGATGTGCCCTCATCGACCGCCGGGGAGGGAGTGAGCCTTCTGGCAGGAGGAGCTATTTATAGGAGAATACTGCAGGGGGCGGGGCTCAAGCTCTCCACTGCAGTGTCGCCAGCGACTTCTCAAAAATATTGATCAAAAATTAATCCTACATGTGTGACGTGTCATCTTGACGTATTGTGTGCGTCACACAGTGGACAAACACCCAGGTAAGTATCAATGTGTTTGTTACCTGTATTAAAATGTTTGCTTTGATCAAGCTCTGACTCCTGTGTTATTAATGTGTTTGACCCCTCCACCACATCACAAACAAAGTCCCCAGAGGGCCCACGGACGGCAGGGCGCCACCCAACAGACGGGTTGGAGGCACTGGCGGGTTAGGTTTGTGGTTAGGGTTAGGGTTAGGGTAAGGGGGAGGGGCAAAGGGTGTGCACTGTCCGTCTACAACCCGTCAGGCGACGCCCACGCCAAACGCAAAACTCCCCAGAGACCCCGAATGAGAATGTGGTGGCAAACACAAGCGCAGAAACTATTGTGGCTGTCCAACTACGCGTTTCGGCCCCCTAGGCCTCATCAGGTTGGCTTTCTGTTACCTCATGCCTACTGGGACGCTTCTAATTCCCAGTAGGTGGAGCACTCCTAGTCTCCTGAGGCTAATTCATCTTCCCTATTTCTCTACAGCAGGATGTGCCCTCATCGACCGCCGGGGAGGGAGTGAGCCTTCTGGCAGGAGGAGCTATTTATAGGAGAATACTGCAGGGGGCGGGGCTCAAGCTCTCCACTGCAGTGTCGCCAGCGACTTCTCAAAAATATTGATCAAAAATTAATCCTACATGTGTGACGTGTCATCTTGACGTATTGTGTGCGTCACACAGTGGACAAACACCCAGGTAAGTATCAATGTGTTTGTTACCTGTATTAAAATGTTTGCTTTGATCAAGCTCTGACTCCTGTGTTATTAATGTGTTTGACCCCTCCACCACATCACAAACAAAGTCCCCAGAGGGCCCACGGACGGCAGGGCGCCACCCAACAGACGGGTTGGAGGCACTGGCGGGTTAGGTTTGTGGTTAGGGTTAGGGTTAGGGTAAGGGGGAGGGGCAAAGGGTGTGCACTGTCCGTCTACAACCCGTCAGGCGACGCCCACGCCAAACGCAAAACTCCCCAGAGACCCCGAATGAGAATGTGGTGGCAAACACAAGCGCAGAAACTATTGTGGCTGTCCAACTACGCGTTTCGGCCCCCTAGGCCTCATCAGGTTGGCTTTCTGTTACCTCATGCCTACTGGGACGCTTCTAATTCCCAGTAGGTGGAGCACTCCTAGTCTCCTGAGGCTAATTCATCTTCCCTATTTCTCTACAGCAGGATGTGCCCTCATCGACCGCCGGGGAGGGAGTGAGCCTTCTGGCAGGAGGAGCTATTTATAGGAGAATACTGCAGGGGGCGGGGTTAGGGTTAGGGTTAGGGTTAGGGTTAGGGTTAGGGTTAGGGTTAGGGTTAGGGTTAGGGTTAGGGTTAGGGTTAGGGTTAGGGTTAGGGTTAGGGTTAGGGTTAGGGTTAGGGTTAGGGGTTAGGGTTAGGGTTAGGGTTAGGGTTAGGGTTAGGGTTAGGGTTAGGGTTAGGGTTAGGGTTAGGGTTAGGGTTAGGGTTAGGGTTAGGGTTAGGTGTTGTTGGGTTAGGGTTAGGGGAATGGGGATGGGCAAGGATGCACTGTCCTGCTTCAGCCCGTGCCGGTAACGTCAAGCTCCAACGGTAGGCCCTCAGGGCACCCTGTCCTCTCTTCCTTGTTGTTGGGTTAGGGTTAGGGGAATGGGGATGGGCAAGGATGCACTGTCCTGCTTCAGCCCGTGCCGGTAAGGGTTAGGGTTAGGGTTAGGGTTAGGGTTAGGGTTAGGGTTAGGGTTAGGGTTAGGGTTAGGGTTAGGGTTAGGGTTAGGGTTAGGGTTAGGGTTAGGGTTAGGGTTAGGGTTTAGGGTTAGGGTTAGGGTTAGGGTTAGGGTTAGGTTTATGGTAAGGATTTAGGGTTAGGGTTAGGGTTAGGGTTAGGGTTGGGGTTAGGGTTAGGGTTAGGGTTGGGGGAGGGGTTAGGGTTAGGGTTAGGGTTGGGGGAGGGGTTAGGGTTAGGGTTAGGAGAAGGGGATGTGCACTGTCCGTCTACAATCCAACGGACTGACACTTACATCTCATTTAGGCCCCCCGGATGTCTGGTGCCCAATTTGGAGATCCACAGGAGCTCTGCCCTGTGACGTTGGGCGAGGCTCCATTTAGGATCCGTCTCTACGACAGTCACCCGGACGGAAGACCATCCGTGCAGGAGGAAATGCTGAACCAGGTGAGTGTTGGTATTTTTTTGTCTAACAATGTTGTATTTGTGCTGGGCGAATCTCCTGGCTAAGGTATTGCCCGTCTCGCCCACGTACATACACCCACATTGCTGACAACGGATGACATACACACAGTTCTGTGTGTGTCGGCCGCCACGGCACAACGGCTGGAAAACCTTGCGGTTATGGGGGTTCACCAACCATTGTGAGTGGCGGACAAGGGCGTCCCTCTTGGTGGAGGGCGGGTCTCTCAATGAGCAGACCCTGGCCCTGACCAACTGATCATTCAAGTTGGGGTTCTTGCGGTAGGCCGGCACCACATAGCGACCAGGCAGCCTCCCACTACTCTCCACAAAGACCCGGAAGTGGTTTTTGACCTTCCAGGCGGCCCGCGCAGCCGAAGGAGAGTAGGTGGTGATCAGAGGAATCATGTCTGTCCCAGGGGGAGGTCCCCTAGGGTCCAAGAAGCCCCTCAACTGCCGTCTGAGGAAGGACCTGGAATAGCCCCTCCTCATCAGAGCAGAAAAGAGGGTCCTCGAGGCCCCCAGGAAGTCCTCCCGTCTGGTGCAGATACGATGAAACCTCAATAATTGGGATTTCACCAACCCCGCAAAGGTATGCGTGGGGTGGAAGCTGCTTCTGTAAAGGAGCGCATGGGTGTCGGTCTCCTTGAAGAACACCCGGATGTCCAAGTGTTGCGTAATAGCAAAGTCGGGACCCTTGAATGTAGTGGTGTCCAAAAAGTCGACAGAAGTACTGCTAATGGTCGACTTGATGGTGATATTTTTGTTGTGAGTGTTAAGCGTGTTCAAAAACACGCTGAACTCCTCACTGGAATGCGTCCAAACACCCCAGATGTCATCCAGGTACCGAAAATAATAAAGGGGACGTTTTGGGCAGGCGGCCAAAGCAGAGGTCTCCCACTCTGCCATAAAAATGTTGGCATACGCCGGTGCAAATTTCTTGCCCATAGCAGTGCCCTTAATTTGGAGGTAGAAACGACCGTCAAACTCAAAGTCGTTTCTCCTCAAATTAATTTCAAGGAGCTGTAGGATCTCCTTCTCGGGCCTGCTGACGTCGCGGTACTTGTAGAAGACATTTTTGACAGCCTGAATACCCTCATCGATGTCGATGTTTGTATACAGGCTGTCAATGTCTATGGTGAACAGGATGGCATCTGGGGGAATGTTCACACTCTTGATTTTATCTATAAAGTCATAGGTATCTCTGAGGTAGCTGTCGTGCAGAACGGAGAGCGGAGTTAAAAAATGGTCGATAAACTCTGCCGTTCTGTACGTCTCGCTGCCGCAGTCAGACACAATGGGGCGGCCCGGAGGGATCTCGTGGGGCTTGCTCCACTTGTCTGGCTCCTTGTGAATTTTAGGGAGCATGTAAAACCTGCGGGGGCGAGGATCACGCTCCCCCATGAGATACCTCTGTTGTTTAAAATTTATGAATTTTTTGAGGCGAAGATTATCCAGAATCTTGCCTACCATGGGGATGGTCTGGGGATAAATTGGTTCCGGCAGTGGTTTGTAATACGTCATGTCACTCAACTGCCGGGAACCCTCCCATAGATATTGTGACCTGTCAAAAATGACAACAGCACTCCCCTTGTCAGCTGGTTTGATGACAATGTGCTTGTTTCTTTTTAGATTTTGAAGGGCCTCAACTTCTTCCGGTGTCAAATTGGGAGCGACCGCAGGTGCGCAGCCCGAACCGGACACGGAAAGCCCATCGGACCGGACCATAGCCTGGAATTCCGGAGGCATAAGTCCAGGTGAGGGCTCCCAGCCGGAGCGGGCTGTGAAAGGTGTGGGTCCTGGAGAATCTTGATTCTCATAATACACCTCAAGTTTGACACGTCTATGGTAGCGCTGGAGGTCAAATTGAAGTTGATGATGCCAGTCGCTACTGAGGTTAGTGGAAGGAATAAAGTTGAGGCCCTTATTAAGGAGGGAGATGTGTGACGGGGTTGGCGTGAAATTACGGGCCAAATTTATCACGTTCTTATTACCCCCCCGAACCAACGGGATTATGGGGATGCCAAGTTTAAAAACTCAAGCCAGTGCTTGAGCATCAACTTGGCAGTGTCCTGAGTCCAGTGGATCAGGTCAGGTTGGGTCTCAAAGTCCCGGCCGTCGAGAGCCGGGATGTGAGCATAATTGTTCCTGATGCAAAGATTCAGCAGCCCAAGGTTGGCTTTTTGCTCAGCGGGCAAGGCTGCCGAAAAGTTGATCAGGGGGATTAGCACTCGGGCCCGTGGGAAGGTAAGCGCGGCTGCCCTGAGTGCCCCTTGGAGCTGCTTCATAGCAGTCTCCTTCACTTTCTGCTCACGGTGATGGATCCCAAAGGAAAGTACCAACACTTCCACCGGGACAGCAATTATGGTTTTGCGCAGGATGGCCTCCGCGTGTCGAAAATTGGCGTCCGGGTAACTATCGATCTGAAGGTCGTCGATATAAAAAGGAGGAAGATGAGAGAGATTGCAGTCGCCGATCATCAAGTACTTCTTGGTGGCCGACAACTTCCAATCCATCATCCTCCTCTGAGAGCCCATATGTCTAGTGGGTCTACGGGGGGAGGAGCAGGTAACATCCTCTACCAACTGGACACAATCTGAAATAGACAGTGGAGTACCTGGGACCAAAGGCTCCCCATGTGGTTTCTTTTTTAGTGTCCCGGGGAACAAATGTGACCAATCGGGGGACTCCTGAGGAAGCATCTCCCCAGGGAGCGTCTTCCGCAAAAGGTATGAAGGTGAGTCTTCACAGTCCTCCCTAGGGGTCCCGGAAAGTGTGGGCCCCTGTGGTGAAAATTCACCTTGTGGTGTCGTCTCATCTTCCATGTGAAGCTGGAGCGGGGATGAGACGGGGGTAGCGGCGGCCACAGGGGAGATGCTTGGGGACAGCATCGAAGCAAGATCCTGTCCCTGTTCCTGGTCCTGAAGATCAATGAGGAGGGGCGAATGAAGCGTGGGCCCCATTGGTGAGTAACCGTAGTGCTCAGTCTGAGTGGGGGTCTCCTGGGTTTTGCTTTCCCCGGAGACTGTGAACCCACTTGTGGGGGTATCCTGGGTGTTGTTTTGCCCAGAGACTGTGGACCCACGTGGTGATTCATCGTCGTCCTCGGTCTGAGTGGGGGTATCCTGTGTGTCTTGTCTTGCAGGTGATCCCAGAGGAAGTAGCCTGCGACGTGCAGGAATGGGCCGGGTCGGGAGATCCTCACCGATGCTGTCTTTGGCGGGTCTGCTGTCCGGAGCTCGGCGCGTGGTCATCCTCTGCTCCTTGGGAGGTTCCGCCACTGCAGGAGTCGGCGGCCGGCGAGGAAGGAAGATGGGGGCCATCCGGATTGGGGGGATTGCTGGACGGTCCGCCTCGGGAGACCAATCTGGGGCGACAGCGTCGGTGCTGGTAGCCACCGAAGCCCGAGTGACTATCTGAGCTGGGGGGCTTCTTGCCCGTGCCAAGTCAGGAGCCCCAACTGGGCCCATAGGGTCAGTGAGGGTACCCACCGATACCAGGGTGGTAGTCTGGACCGGTATAGACCGGGCCGGGTGTACCACCTCCGGTGCCGGGGTGGCAGCCTGGACCGGTAAGGGCTGGGCCGGGCGTGCCCCCCCAGCGTTGACAGAGGGGTCGGCAAAGGCTGCGACAATGAGGGCCTCGGCCTGCTTGAGGGTGTCCCCCAACAATCTTTTCCCCAAGTGTTTTTTTGCCCATGTAACAGCCAGCTCAAAAGCGGGTCTCCAACTCTCGTGAATAAAACTGGTTATCTTGCCCAATTCTTTTTCCAGAGTGTCATTGTAATGTTGTCTTAAAATTTCGACAGTTGTTGATGCCCAAGTATTGGCATTGGCCCTGATCAAAACCTCAATCTCAATGTTGGTGACCGCTGGTTTAATCATAGTGGCCAGCGTCTCACGCATTTTTATTATGGATTGGGGGTAAGTGTCTTTAGTAACATTGATAAGGTGATGTGTGATTTTAACAATGTTATAAAAACACTGGGCTTTTAAATTCCCCTCCATGGAAATTGGGGAATTGTCCGGGGGTGCCTTCTTCCGAGAAGCGTTCTGTTGCTTCTTGCCCTTTTTGCCCTTCTTCTTGGGACGGGGAGGAACGCGGGGACGTCCTTGAGGTGAATATTCCGGTAAGACATATTGCCTTGAAGGTACAAAGTCCCTGTCTCTGCCGGAATATTGACGCGGCCCCTCCCTCCTGGAAGAGTCCTGGCGCCTCCCGAGTGGACGAGGAGGATTGCGGGGACGTCTTGGAGGTGAAAAATGTGGTCTCAAATATCCAGGAGAGTGATGTCTTGAAGGCACAAAGTTATTTTGTGCTGGGCGTGTGTTCCACCCATCATTCCACTGGGGGGCGCTGGCGCGCTCCTCTTGGAATTCGTCTTCAAAATGGCGGCGTGTCTGCGGGTAGGGGCGAACGGGAAGGGAATTGAGGTATCCCCGTACCACATCCGCATAAGTCATTGGGGGCAGCTGCTCGTGCGGCTCAGGAAAATTATCCTCATAATCATAATAATCCTGATGGTCATCATAATAATCCTCTGAACAAGCAGGCCACTCTGGAGGCGCAGCCTGCTGTCCCGGTCCGAGCCTTCGCCCCGACCAAACAGGAAGCCGTGCACCATCGTACCATCGTGACATTATTTAAAATTATAATTTTAATGCCGCTGGTGTAGATGGTGGTGAAAATGGTTTGCGAAACAAAAATGTGTTCGCTTTGTAAAAACAAAAATTGTCTTTATCCGTTCCTTTTGTAAACAAAGAGGAACGGCGTGCTCGTGGGCGGGACTTCCGCCGGGGTCAAGGGGAGCACTTCCGGTCTATGGCTGATAGCATTTAGCAAGCAACCGATGTCTTTGGTTGCAAAAATATGCTAAACATCGCGCTAATAAGCCACCGGACAATATCGTGAATAATCATAGCACATGTAGTATCAAAAATAGGCTGTTTATTTACAGAAAATAGCGACTAGAGGAACGAAAGCGTCGCTCCTCGCCCAGGCCAGCTGGACTCGGTGAGTAAACAAACAGAGAAAAAATACTACAATGTGTATAAAAAATATGAAAAGTGGAAAAGAAGTATATTTACATGAAACGAGTCAGATGGCAACGTTTCGGTAGAATACCTTCATCAGGCCTGACTCGTTTGTAAAGAGTTAGCAGGTTAGCACGACAGGTAGGCTGAGGTCAGCCTTTTAACCTTGCCGTTTGCAAGAGGTAGTGCAGTCGTAAGGTGTCAATAGCCGTAAAACATTCGAATAAAGGGGTGGGGTCCACGTCATACACAAGTTGGCCTTCAAAATAGAAGTTTTGACCCAAACACAAGTGAAGAACAATGACAATAACAATTAGACCCACTGAAGCCCAAGGATGCTATTGCACAAACTTGTCTGCTAGAACAATAACATGAAGAGATAAACATTGTTATTGATATATAATGTATGATATAATACAATATAATATGATATAAATTATATAATATAATATAATTTATAAACAATAAACAAACACAAGGACATTCAGGGTGAAATAATACAAAAGCACCTTGTATATGTAACCTAGGGCTTCAGTATTGAGGAGAGTGAGCAGAGGATGTTCCCTGTAACCTCCAAATGTGATGCTCTGAATGTATGTGTGTGTGTGTATGTGACACCATGCTCCGGTGAGTGTTTTTAGACGTTGTTGAATGTGTCTACTTCTGTTCTGATAAACAGGTGTCAGGTCCAAGGGGTCCAAATGAGGAAAAGCGAGAGCCGTAAGAGGATTGGAGGCACTGGCTGATTAGGTTTATGGTAAGGATTTAGGGTTAGGGTTAGGGTTAGGGTTAGGGTTGGGGTTAGGGTTAGGGTTAGGGTTGGGGGAGGGGTTAGGGTTAGGGTTAGGGTTGGGGGAGGGGTTAGGGTTAGGGTTAGGAGAAGGGGATGTGCACTGTCCGTCTACAATCCAACGGACTGACACTTACATCTCATTTAGGCCCCCCGGATGTCTGGTGCCCAATTTGGAGATCCACAGGAGCTCTGCCCTGTGACGTTGGGCGAGGCTCCATTTAGGATCCGTCTCTACGACAGTCACCCGGACGGAAGACCATCCGTGCAGGAGGAAATGCTGAACCAGGTGAGTGTTGGTATTTTTTTGTCTAACAATGTTGTATTTGTGCTGGGCGAATCTCCTGGCTAAGGTATTGCCCGTCTCGCCCACGTACATACACCCACATTGCTGACAACGGATGACATACACACAGTTCTGTGTGTGTCGGCCGCCACGGCACAACGGCTGGAAAACCTTGCGGTTATGGGGGTTCACCAACCATTGTGAGTGGCGGACAAGGGCGTCCCTCTTGGTGGAGGGCGGGTCTCTCAATGAGCAGACCCTGGCCCTGACCAACTGATCATTCAAGTTGGGGTTCTTGCGGTAGGCCGGCACCACATAGCGACCAGGCAGCCTCCCACTACTCTCCACAAAGACCCGGAAGTGGTTTTTGACCTTCCAGGCGGCCCGCGCAGCCGAAGGAGAGTAGGTGGTGATCAGAGGAATCATGTCTGTCCCAGGGGGAGGTCCCCTAGGGTCCAAGAAGCCCCTCAACTGCCGTCTGAGGAAGGACCTGGAATAGCCCCTCCTCATCAGAGCAGAAAAGAGGGTCCTCGAGGCCCCCAGGAAGTCCTCCCGTCTGGTGCAGATACGATGAAACCTCAATAATTGGGATTTCACCAACCCCGCAAAGGTATGCGTGGGGTGGAAGCTGCTTCTGTAAAGGAGCGCATGGGTGTCGGTCTCCTTGAAGAACACCCGGATGTCCAAGTGTTGCGTAATAGCAAAGTCGGGACCCTTGAATGTAGTGGTGTCCAAAAAGTCGACAGAAGTACTGCTAATGGTCGACTTGATGGTGATATTTTTGTTGTGAGTGTTAAGCGTGTTCAAAAACACGCTGAACTCCTCACTGGAATGCGTCCAAACACCCCAGATGTCATCCAGGTACCGAAAATAATAAAGGGGACGTTTTGGGCAGGCGGCCAAAGCAGAGGTCTCCCACTCTGCCATAAAAATGTTGGCATACGCCGGTGCAAATTTCTTGCCCATAGCAGTGCCCTTAATTTGGAGGTAGAAACGACCGTCAAACTCAAAGTCGTTTCTCCTCAAATTAATTTCAAGGAGCTGTAGGATCTCCTTCTCGGGCCTGCTGACGTCGCGGTACTTGTAGAAGACATTTTTGACAGCCTGAATACCCTCATCGATGTCGATGTTTGTATACAGGCTGTCAATGTCTATGGTGAACAGGATGGCATCTGGGGGAATGTTCACACTCTTGATTTTATCTATAAAGTCATAGGTATCTCTGAGGTAGCTGTCGTGCAGAACGGAGAGCGGAGTTAAAAAATGGTCGATAAACTCTGCCGTTCTGTACGTCTCGCTGCCGCAGTCAGACACAATGGGGCGGCCCGGAGGGATCTCGTGGGGCTTGCTCCACTTGTCTGGCTCCTTGTGAATTTTAGGGAGCATGTAAAACCTGCGGGGGCGAGGATCACGCTCCCCCATGAGATACCTCTGTTGTTTAAAATTTATGAATTTTTTGAGGCGAAGATTATCCAGAATCTTGCCTACCATGGGGATGGTCTGGGGATAAATTGGTTCCGGCAGTGGTTTGTAATACGTCATGTCACTCAACTGCCGGGAACCCTCCCATAGATATTGTGACCTGTCAAAAATGACAACAGCACTCCCCTTGTCAGCTGGTTTGATGACAATGTGCTTGTTTCTTTTTAGATTTTGAAGGGCCTCAACTTCTTCCGGTGTCAAATTGGGAGCGACCGCAGGTGCGCAGCCCGAACCGGACACGGAAAGCCCATCGGACCGGACCATAGCCTGGAATTCCGGAGGCATAAGTCCAGGTGAGGGCTCCCAGCCGGAGCGGGCTGTGAAAGGTGTGGGTCCTGGAGAATCTTGATTCTCATAATACACCTCAAGTTTGACACGTCTATGGTAGCGCTGGAGGTCAAATTGAAGTTGATGATGCCAGTCGCTACTGAGGTTAGTGGAAGGAATAAAGTTGAGGCCCTTATTAAGGAGGGAGATGTGTGACGGGGTTGGCGTGAAATTACGGGCCAAATTTATCACGTTCTTATTACCCCCCCGAACCAACGGGATTATGGGGATGCCAAGTTTAAAAACTCAAGCCAGTGCTTGAGCATCAACTTGGCAGTGTCCTGAGTCCAGTGGATCAGGTCAGGTTGGGTCTCAAAGTCCCGGCCGTCGAGAGCCGGGATGTGAGCATAATTGTTCCTGATGCAAAGATTCAGCAGCCCAAGGTTGGCTTTTTGCTCAGCGGGCAAGGCTGCCGAAAAGTTGATCAGGGGGATTAGCACTCGGGCCCGTGGGAAGGTAAGCGCGGCTGCCCTGAGTGCCCCTTGGAGCTGCTTCATAGCAGTCTCCTTCACTTTCTGCTCACGGTGATGGATCCCAAAGGAAAGTACCAACACTTCCACCGGGACAGCAATTATGGTTTTGCGCAGGATGGCCTCCGCGTGTCGAAAATTGGCGTCCGGGTAACTATCGATCTGAAGGTCGTCGATATAAAAAGGAGGAAGATGAGAGAGATTGCAGTCGCCGATCATCAAGTACTTCTTGGTGGCCGACAACTTCCAATCCATCATCCTCCTCTGAGAGCCCATATGTCTAGTGGGTCTACGGGGGGAGGAGCAGGTAACATCCTCTACCAACTGGACACAATCTGAAATAGACAGTGGAGTACCTGGGACCAAAGGCTCCCCATGTGGTTTCTTTTTTAGTGTCCCGGGGAACAAATGTGACCAATCGGGGGACTCCTGAGGAAGCATCTCCCCAGGGAGCGTCTTCCGCAAAAGGTATGAAGGTGAGTCTTCACAGTCCTCCCTAGGGGTCCCGGAAAGTGTGGGCCCCTGTGGTGAAAATTCACCTTGTGGTGTCGTCTCATCTTCCATGTGAAGCTGGAGCGGGGATGAGACGGGGGTAGCGGCGGCCACAGGGGAGATGCTTGGGGACAGCATCGAAGCAAGATCCTGTCCCTGTTCCTGGTCCTGAAGATCAATGAGGAGGGGCGAATGAAGCGTGGGCCCCATTGGTGAGTAACCGTAGTGCTCAGTCTGAGTGGGGGTCTCCTGGGTTTTGCTTTCCCCGGAGACTGTGAACCCACTTGTGGGGGTATCCTGGGTGTTGTTTTGCCCAGAGACTGTGGACCCACGTGGTGATTCATCGTCGTCCTCGGTCTGAGTGGGGGTATCCTGTGTGTCTTGTCTTGCAGGTGATCCCAGAGGAAGTAGCCTGCGACGTGCAGGAATGGGCCGGGTCGGGAGATCCTCACCGATGCTGTCTTTGGCGGGTCTGCTGTCCGGAGCTCGGCGCGTGGTCATCCTCTGCTCCTTGGGAGGTTCCGCCACTGCAGGAGTCGGCGGCCGGCGAGGAAGGAAGATGGGGGCCATCCGGATTGGGGGGATTGCTGGACGGTCCGCCTCGGGAGACCAATCTGGGGCGACAGCGTCGGTGCTGGTAGCCACCGAAGCCCGAGTGACTATCTGAGCTGGGGGGCTTCTTGCCCGTGCCAAGTCAGGAGCCCCAACTGGGCCCATAGGGTCAGTGAGGGTACCCACCGATACCAGGGTGGTAGTCTGGACCGGTATAGACCGGGCCGGGTGTACCACCTCCGGTGCCGGGGTGGCAGCCTGGACCGGTAAGGGCTGGGCCGGGCGTGCCCCCCCAGCGTTGACAGAGGGGTCGGCAAAGGCTGCGACAATGAGGGCCTCGGCCTGCTTGAGGGTGTCCCCCAACAATCTTTTCCCCAAGTGTTTTTTTGCCCATGTAACAGCCAGCTCAAAAGCGGGTCTCCAACTCTCGTGAATAAAACTGGTTATCTTGCCCAATTCTTTTTCCAGAGTGTCATTGTAATGTTGTCTTAAAATTTCGACAGTTGTTGATGCCCAAGTATTGGCATTGGCCCTGATCAAAACCTCAATCTCAATGTTGGTGACCGCTGGTTTAATCATAGTGGCCAGCGTCTCACGCATTTTTATTATGGATTGGGGGTAAGTGTCTTTAGTAACATTGATAAGGTGATGTGTGATTTTAACAATGTTATAAAAACACTGGGCTTTTAAATTCCCCTCCATGGAAATTGGGGAATTGTCCGGGGGTGCCTTCTTCCGAGAAGCGTTCTGTTGCTTCTTGCCCTTTTTGCCCTTCTTCTTGGGACGGGGAGGAACGCGGGGACGTCCTTGAGGTGAATATTCCGGTAAGACATATTGCCTTGAAGGTACAAAGTCCCTGTCTCTGCCGGAATATTGACGCGGCCCCTCCCTCCTGGAAGAGTCCTGGCGCCTCCCGAGTGGACGAGGAGGATTGCGGGGACGTCTTGGAGGTGAAAAATGTGGTCTCAAATATCCAGGAGAGTGATGTCTTGAAGGCACAAAGTTATTTTGTGCTGGGCGTGTGTTCCACCCATCATTCCACTGGGGGGCGCTGGCGCGCTCCTCTTGGAATTCGTCTTCAAAATGGCGGCGTGTCTGCGGGTAGGGGCGAACGGGAAGGGAATTGAGGTATCCCCGTACCACATCCGCATAAGTCATTGGGGGCAGCTGCTCGTGCGGCTCAGGAAAATTATCCTCATAATCATAATAATCCTGATGGTCATCATAATAATCCTCTGAACAAGCAGGCCACTCTGGAGGCGCAGCCTGCTGTCCCGGTCCGAGCCTTCGCCCCGACCAAACAGGAAGCCGTGCACCATCGTACCATCGTGACATTATTTAAAATTATAATTTTAATGCCGCTGGTGTAGATGGTGGTGAAAATGGTTTGCGAAACAAAAATGTGTTCGCTTTGTAAAAACAAAAATTGTCTTTATCCGTTCCTTTTGTAAACAAAGAGGAACGGCGTGCTCGTGGGCGGGACTTCCGCCGGGGTCAAGGGGAGCACTTCCGGTCTATGGCTGATAGCATTTAGCAAGCAACCGATGTCTTTGGTTGCAAAAATATGCTAAACATCGCGCTAATAAGCCACCGGACAATATCGTGAATAATCATAGCACATGTAGTATCAAAAATAGGCTGTTTATTTACAGAAAATAGCGACTAGAGGAACGAAAGCGTCGCTCCTCGCCCAGGCCAGCTGGACTCGGTGAGTAAACAAACAGAGAAAAAATACTACAATGTGTATAAAAAATATGAAAAGTGGAAAAGAAGTATATTTACATGAAACGAGTCAGATGGCAACGTTTCGGTAGAATACCTTCATCAGGCCTGACTCGTTTGTAAAGAGTTAGCAGGTTAGCACGACAGGTAGGCTGAGGTCAGCCTTTTAACCTTGCCGTTTGCAAGAGGTAGTGCAGTCGTAAGGTGTCAATAGCCGTAAAACATTCGAATAAAGGGGTGGGGTCCACGTCATACACAAGTTGGCCTTCAAAATAGAAGTTTTGACCCAAACACAAGTGAAGAACAATGACAATAACAATTAGACCCACTGAAGCCCAAGGATGCTATTGCACAAACTTGTCTGCTAGAACAATAACATGAAGAGATAAACATTGTTATTGATATATAATGTATGATATAATACAATATAATATGATATAAATTATATAATATAATATAATTTATAAACAATAAACAAACACAAGGACATTCAGGGTGAAATAATACAAAAGCACCTTGTATATGTAACCTAGGGCTTCAGTATTGAGGAGAGTGAGCAGAGGATGTTCCCTGTAACCTCCAAATGTGATGCTCTGAATGTATGTGTGTGTGTGTATGTGACACCATGCTCCGGTGAGTGTTTTTAGACGTTGTTGAATGTGTCTACTTCTGTTCTGATAAACAGGTGTCAGGTCCAAGGGGTCCAAATGAGGAAAAGCGAGAGCCGTAAGAGGATTGGAGGCACTGGCTGATTAGGTTTATGGTAAGGATTTAGGGTTAGGGTTAGGGTTAGGGTTAGGGTTGGGGTTAGGGTTAGGGTTAGGGTTGGGGGAGGGGTTAGGGTTAGGGTTAGGGTTGGGGGAGGGGTTAGGGTTAGGGTTAGGAGAAGGGGATGTGCACTGTCCGTCTACAATCCAACGGACTGACACTTACATCTCATTTAGGCCCCCCGGATGTCTGGTGCCCAATTTGGAGATCCACAGGAGCTCTGCCCTGTGACGTTGGGCGAGGCTCCATTTAGGATCCGTCTCTACGACAGTCACCCGGACGGAAGACCATCCGTGCAGGAGGAAATGCTGAACCAGGTGAGTGTTGGTATTTTTTTGTCTAACAATGTTGTATTTGTGCTGGGCGAATCTCCTGGCTAAGGTATTGCCCGTCTCGCCCACGTACATACACCCACATTGCTGACAACGGATGACATACACACAGTTCTGTGTGTGTCGGCCGCCACGGCACAACGGCTGGAAAACCTTGCGGTTATGGGGGTTCACCAACCATTGTGAGTGGCGGACAAGGGCGTCCCTCTTGGTGGAGGGCGGGTCTCTCAATGAGCAGACCCTGGCCCTGACCAACTGATCATTCAAGTTGGGGTTCTTGCGGTAGGCCGGCACCACATAGCGACCAGGCAGCCTCCCACTACTCTCCACAAAGACCCGGAAGTGGTTTTTGACCTTCCAGGCGGCCCGCGCAGCCGAAGGAGAGTAGGTGGTGATCAGAGGAATCATGTCTGTCCCAGGGGGAGGTCCCCTAGGGTCCAAGAAGCCCCTCAACTGCCGTCTGAGGAAGGACCTGGAATAGCCCCTCCTCATCAGAGCAGAAAAGAGGGTCCTCGAGGCCCCCAGGAAGTCCTCCCGTCTGGTGCAGATACGATGAAACCTCAATAATTGGGATTTCACCAACCCCGCAAAGGTATGCGTGGGGTGGAAGCTGCTTCTGTAAAGGAGCGCATGGGTGTCGGTCTCCTTGAAGAACACCCGGATGTCCAAGTGTTGCGTAATAGCAAAGTCGGGACCCTTGAATGTAGTGGTGTCCAAAAAGTCGACAGAAGTACTGCTAATGGTCGACTTGATGGTGATATTTTTGTTGTGAGTGTTAAGCGTGTTCAAAAACACGCTGAACTCCTCACTGGAATGCGTCCAAACACCCCAGATGTCATCCAGGTACCGAAAATAATAAAGGGGACGTTTTGGGCAGGCGGCCAAAGCAGAGGTCTCCCACTCTGCCATAAAAATGTTGGCATACGCCGGTGCAAATTTCTTGCCCATAGCAGTGCCCTTAATTTGGAGGTAGAAACGACCGTCAAACTCAAAGTCGTTTCTCCTCAAATTAATTTCAAGGAGCTGTAGGATCTCCTTCTCGGGCCTGCTGACGTCGCGGTACTTGTAGAAGACATTTTTGACAGCCTGAATACCCTCATCGATGTCGATGTTTGTATACAGGCTGTCAATGTCTATGGTGAACAGGATGGCATCTGGGGGAATGTTCACACTCTTGATTTTATCTATAAAGTCATAGGTATCTCTGAGGTAGCTGTCGTGCAGAACGGAGAGCGGAGTTAAAAAATGGTCGATAAACTCTGCCGTTCTGTACGTCTCGCTGCCGCAGTCAGACACAATGGGGCGGCCCGGAGGGATCTCGTGGGGCTTGCTCCACTTGTCTGGCTCCTTGTGAATTTTAGGGAGCATGTAAAACCTGCGGGGGCGAGGATCACGCTCCCCCATGAGATACCTCTGTTGTTTAAAATTTATGAATTTTTTGAGGCGAAGATTATCCAGAATCTTGCCTACCATGGGGATGGTCTGGGGATAAATTGGTTCCGGCAGTGGTTTGTAATACGTCATGTCACTCAACTGCCGGGAACCCTCCCATAGATATTGTGACCTGTCAAAAATGACAACAGCACTCCCCTTGTCAGCTGGTTTGATGACAATGTGCTTGTTTCTTTTTAGATTTTGAAGGGCCTCAACTTCTTCCGGTGTCAAATTGGGAGCGACCGCAGGTGCGCAGCCCGAACCGGACACGGAAAGCCCATCGGACCGGACCATAGCCTGGAATTCCGGAGGCATAAGTCCAGGTGAGGGCTCCCAGCCGGAGCGGGCTGTGAAAGGTGTGGGTCCTGGAGAATCTTGATTCTCATAATACACCTCAAGTTTGACACGTCTATGGTAGCGCTGGAGGTCAAATTGAAGTTGATGATGCCAGTCGCTACTGAGGTTAGTGGAAGGAATAAAGTTGAGGCCCTTATTAAGGAGGGAGATGTGTGACGGGGTTGGCGTGAAATTACGGGCCAAATTTATCACGTTCTTATTACCCCCCCGAACCAACGGGATTATGGGGATGCCAAGTTTAAAAACTCAAGCCAGTGCTTGAGCATCAACTTGGCAGTGTCCTGAGTCCAGTGGATCAGGTCAGGTTGGGTCTCAAAGTCCCGGCCGTCGAGAGCCGGGATGTGAGCATAATTGTTCCTGATGCAAAGATTCAGCAGCCCAAGGTTGGCTTTTTGCTCAGCGGGCAAGGCTGCCGAAAAGTTGATCAGGGGGATTAGCACTCGGGCCCGTGGGAAGGTAAGCGCGGCTGCCCTGAGTGCCCCTTGGAGCTGCTTCATAGCAGTCTCCTTCACTTTCTGCTCACGGTGATGGATCCCAAAGGAAAGTACCAACACTTCCACCGGGACAGCAATTATGGTTTTGCGCAGGATGGCCTCCGCGTGTCGAAAATTGGCGTCCGGGTAACTATCGATCTGAAGGTCGTCGATATAAAAAGGAGGAAGATGAGAGAGATTGCAGTCGCCGATCATCAAGTACTTCTTGGTGGCCGACAACTTCCAATCCATCATCCTCCTCTGAGAGCCCATATGTCTAGTGGGTCTACGGGGGGAGGAGCAGGTAACATCCTCTACCAACTGGACACAATCTGAAATAGACAGTGGAGTACCTGGGACCAAAGGCTCCCCATGTGGTTTCTTTTTTAGTGTCCCGGGGAACAAATGTGACCAATCGGGGGACTCCTGAGGAAGCATCTCCCCAGGGAGCGTCTTCCGCAAAAGGTATGAAGGTGAGTCTTCACAGTCCTCCCTAGGGGTCCCGGAAAGTGTGGGCCCCTGTGGTGAAAATTCACCTTGTGGTGTCGTCTCATCTTCCATGTGAAGCTGGAGCGGGGATGAGACGGGGGTAGCGGCGGCCACAGGGGAGATGCTTGGGGACAGCATCGAAGCAAGATCCTGTCCCTGTTCCTGGTCCTGAAGATCAATGAGGAGGGGCGAATGAAGCGTGGGCCCCATTGGTGAGTAACCGTAGTGCTCAGTCTGAGTGGGGGTCTCCTGGGTTTTGCTTTCCCCGGAGACTGTGAACCCACTTGTGGGGGTATCCTGGGTGTTGTTTTGCCCAGAGACTGTGGACCCACGTGGTGATTCATCGTCGTCCTCGGTCTGAGTGGGGGTATCCTGTGTGTCTTGTCTTGCAGGTGATCCCAGAGGAAGTAGCCTGCGACGTGCAGGAATGGGCCGGGTCGGGAGATCCTCACCGATGCTGTCTTTGGCGGGTCTGCTGTCCGGAGCTCGGCGCGTGGTCATCCTCTGCTCCTTGGGAGGTTCCGCCACTGCAGGAGTCGGCGGCCGGCGAGGAAGGAAGATGGGGGCCATCCGGATTGGGGGGATTGCTGGACGGTCCGCCTCGGGAGACCAATCTGGGGCGACAGCGTCGGTGCTGGTAGCCACCGAAGCCCGAGTGACTATCTGAGCTGGGGGGCTTCTTGCCCGTGCCAAGTCAGGAGCCCCAACTGGGCCCATAGGGTCAGTGAGGGTACCCACCGATACCAGGGTGGTAGTCTGGACCGGTATAGACCGGGCCGGGTGTACCACCTCCGGTGCCGGGGTGGCAGCCTGGACCGGTAAGGGCTGGGCCGGGCGTGCCCCCCCAGCGTTGACAGAGGGGTCGGCAAAGGCTGCGACAATGAGGGCCTCGGCCTGCTTGAGGGTGTCCCCCAACAATCTTTTCCCCAAGTGTTTTTTTGCCCATGTAACAGCCAGCTCAAAAGCGGGTCTCCAACTCTCGTGAATAAAACTGGTTATCTTGCCCAATTCTTTTTCCAGAGTGTCATTGTAATGTTGTCTTAAAATTTCGACAGTTGTTGATGCCCAAGTATTGGCATTGGCCCTGATCAAAACCTCAATCTCAATGTTGGTGACCGCTGGTTTAATCATAGTGGCCAGCGTCTCACGCATTTTTATTATGGATTGGGGGTAAGTGTCTTTAGTAACATTGATAAGGTGATGTGTGATTTTAACAATGTTATAAAAACACTGGGCTTTTAAATTCCCCTCCATGGAAATTGGGGAATTGTCCGGGGGTGCCTTCTTCCGAGAAGCGTTCTGTTGCTTCTTGCCCTTTTTGCCCTTCTTCTTGGGACGGGGAGGAACGCGGGGACGTCCTTGAGGTGAATATTCCGGTAAGACATATTGCCTTGAAGGTACAAAGTCCCTGTCTCTGCCGGAATATTGACGCGGCCCCTCCCTCCTGGAAGAGTCCTGGCGCCTCCCGAGTGGACGAGGAGGATTGCGGGGACGTCTTGGAGGTGAAAAATGTGGTCTCAAATATCCAGGAGAGTGATGTCTTGAAGGCACAAAGTTATTTTGTGCTGGGCGTGTGTTCCACCCATCATTCCACTGGGGGGCGCTGGCGCGCTCCTCTTGGAATTCGTCTTCAAAATGGCGGCGTGTCTGCGGGTAGGGGCGAACGGGAAGGGAATTGAGGTATCCCCGTACCACATCCGCATAAGTCATTGGGGGCAGCTGCTCGTGCGGCTCAGGAAAATTATCCTCATAATCATAATAATCCTGATGGTCATCATAATAATCCTCTGAACAAGCAGGCCACTCTGGAGGCGCAGCCTGCTGTCCCGGTCCGAGCCTTCGCCCCGACCAAACAGGAAGCCGTGCACCATCGTACCATCGTGACATTATTTAAAATTATAATTTTAATGCCGCTGGTGTAGATGGTGGTGAAAATGGTTTGCGAAACAAAAATGTGTTCGCTTTGTAAAAACAAAAATTGTCTTTATCCGTTCCTTTTGTAAACAAAGAGGAACGGCGTGCTCGTGGGCGGGACTTCCGCCGGGGTCAAGGGGAGCACTTCCGGTCTATGGCTGATAGCATTTAGCAAGCAACCGATGTCTTTGGTTGCAAAAATATGCTAAACATCGCGCTAATAAGCCACCGGACAATATCGTGAATAATCATAGCACATGTAGTATCAAAAATAGGCTGTTTATTTACAGAAAATAGCGACTAGAGGAACGAAAGCGTCGCTCCTCGCCCAGGCCAGCTGGACTCGGTGAGTAAACAAACAGAGAAAAAATACTACAATGTGTATAAAAAATATGAAAAGTGGAAAAGAAGTATATTTACATGAAACGAGTCAGATGGCAACGTTTCGGTAGAATACCTTCATCAGGCCTGACTCGTTTGTAAAGAGTTAGCAGGTTAGCACGACAGGTAGGCTGAGGTCAGCCTTTTAACCTTGCCGTTTGCAAGAGGTAGTGCAGTCGTAAGGTGTCAATAGCCGTAAAACATTCGAATAAAGGGGTGGGGTCCACGTCATACACAAGTTGGCCTTCAAAATAGAAGTTTTGACCCAAACACAAGTGAAGAACAATGACAATAACAATTAGACCCACTGAAGCCCAAGGATGCTATTGCACAAACTTGTCTGCTAGAACAATAACATGAAGAGATAAACATTGTTATTGATATATAATGTATGATATAATACAATATAATATGATATAAATTATATAATATAATATAATTTATAAACAATAAACAAACACAAGGACATTCAGGGTGAAATAATACAAAAGCACCTTGTATATGTAACCTAGGGCTTCAGTATTGAGGAGAGTGAGCAGAGGATGTTCCCTGTAACCTCCAAATGTGATGCTCTGAATGTATGTGTGTGTGTGTATGTGACACCATGCTCCGGTGAGTGTTTTTAGACGTTGTTGAATGTGTCTACTTCTGTTCTGATAAACAGGTGTCAGGTCCAAGGGGTCCAAATGAGGAAAAGCGAGAGCCGTAAGAGGATTGGAGGCACTGGCTGATTAGGTTTATGGTAAGGATTTAGGGTTAGGGTTAGGGTTAGGGTTAGGGTTGGGGTTAGGGTTAGGGTTAGGGTTGGGGGAGGGGTTAGGGTTAGGGTTAGGGTTGGGGGAGGGGTTAGGGTTAGGGTTAGGAGAAGGGGATGTGCACTGTCCGTCTACAATCCAACGGACTGACACTTACATCTCATTTAGGCCCCCCGGATGTCTGGTGCCCAATTTGGAGATCCACAGGAGCTCTGCCCTGTGACGTTGGGCGAGGCTCCATTTAGGATCCGTCTCTACGACAGTCACCCGGACGGAAGACCATCCGTGCAGGAGGAAATGCTGAACCAGGTGAGTGTTGGTATTTTTTTGTCTAACAATGTTGTATTTGTGCTGGGCGAATCTCCTGGCTAAGGTATTGCCCGTCTCGCCCACGTACATACACCCACATTGCTGACAACGGATGACATACACACAGTTCTGTGTGTGTCGGCCGCCACGGCACAACGGCTGGAAAACCTTGCGGTTATGGGGGTTCACCAACCATTGTGAGTGGCGGACAAGGGCGTCCCTCTTGGTGGAGGGCGGGTCTCTCAATGAGCAGACCCTGGCCCTGACCAACTGATCATTCAAGTTGGGGTTCTTGCGGTAGGCCGGCACCACATAGCGACCAGGCAGCCTCCCACTACTCTCCACAAAGACCCGGAAGTGGTTTTTGACCTTCCAGGCGGCCCGCGCAGCCGAAGGAGAGTAGGTGGTGATCAGAGGAATCATGTCTGTCCCAGGGGGAGGTCCCCTAGGGTCCAAGAAGCCCCTCAACTGCCGTCTGAGGAAGGACCTGGAATAGCCCCTCCTCATCAGAGCAGAAAAGAGGGTCCTCGAGGCCCCCAGGAAGTCCTCCCGTCTGGTGCAGATACGATGAAACCTCAATAATTGGGATTTCACCAACCCCGCAAAGGTATGCGTGGGGTGGAAGCTGCTTCTGTAAAGGAGCGCATGGGTGTCGGTCTCCTTGAAGAACACCCGGATGTCCAAGTGTTGCGTAATAGCAAAGTCGGGACCCTTGAATGTAGTGGTGTCCAAAAAGTCGACAGAAGTACTGCTAATGGTCGACTTGATGGTGATATTTTTGTTGTGAGTGTTAAGCGTGTTCAAAAACACGCTGAACTCCTCACTGGAATGCGTCCAAACACCCCAGATGTCATCCAGGTACCGAAAATAATAAAGGGGACGTTTTGGGCAGGCGGCCAAAGCAGAGGTCTCCCACTCTGCCATAAAAATGTTGGCATACGCCGGTGCAAATTTCTTGCCCATAGCAGTGCCCTTAATTTGGAGGTAGAAACGACCGTCAAACTCAAAGTCGTTTCTCCTCAAATTAATTTCAAGGAGCTGTAGGATCTCCTTCTCGGGCCTGCTGACGTCGCGGTACTTGTAGAAGACATTTTTGACAGCCTGAATACCCTCATCGATGTCGATGTTTGTATACAGGCTGTCAATGTCTATGGTGAACAGGATGGCATCTGGGGGAATGTTCACACTCTTGATTTTATCTATAAAGTCATAGGTATCTCTGAGGTAGCTGTCGTGCAGAACGGAGAGCGGAGTTAAAAAATGGTCGATAAACTCTGCCGTTCTGTACGTCTCGCTGCCGCAGTCAGACACAATGGGGCGGCCCGGAGGGATCTCGTGGGGCTTGCTCCACTTGTCTGGCTCCTTGTGAATTTTAGGGAGCATGTAAAACCTGCGGGGGCGAGGATCACGCTCCCCCATGAGATACCTCTGTTGTTTAAAATTTATGAATTTTTTGAGGCGAAGATTATCCAGAATCTTGCCTACCATGGGGATGGTCTGGGGATAAATTGGTTCCGGCAGTGGTTTGTAATACGTCATGTCACTCAACTGCCGGGAACCCTCCCATAGATATTGTGACCTGTCAAAAATGACAACAGCACTCCCCTTGTCAGCTGGTTTGATGACAATGTGCTTGTTTCTTTTTAGATTTTGAAGGGCCTCAACTTCTTCCGGTGTCAAATTGGGAGCGACCGCAGGTGCGCAGCCCGAACCGGACACGGAAAGCCCATCGGACCGGACCATAGCCTGGAATTCCGGAGGCATAAGTCCAGGTGAGGGCTCCCAGCCGGAGCGGGCTGTGAAAGGTGTGGGTCCTGGAGAATCTTGATTCTCATAATACACCTCAAGTTTGACACGTCTATGGTAGCGCTGGAGGTCAAATTGAAGTTGATGATGCCAGTCGCTACTGAGGTTAGTGGAAGGAATAAAGTTGAGGCCCTTATTAAGGAGGGAGATGTGTGACGGGGTTGGCGTGAAATTACGGGCCAAATTTATCACGTTCTTATTACCCCCCCGAACCAACGGGATTATGGGGATGCCAAGTTTAAAAACTCAAGCCAGTGCTTGAGCATCAACTTGGCAGTGTCCTGAGTCCAGTGGATCAGGTCAGGTTGGGTCTCAAAGTCCCGGCCGTCGAGAGCCGGGATGTGAGCATAATTGTTCCTGATGCAAAGATTCAGCAGCCCAAGGTTGGCTTTTTGCTCAGCGGGCAAGGCTGCCGAAAAGTTGATCAGGGGGATTAGCACTCGGGCCCGTGGGAAGGTAAGCGCGGCTGCCCTGAGTGCCCCTTGGAGCTGCTTCATAGCAGTCTCCTTCACTTTCTGCTCACGGTGATGGATCCCAAAGGAAAGTACCAACACTTCCACCGGGACAGCAATTATGGTTTTGCGCAGGATGGCCTCCGCGTGTCGAAAATTGGCGTCCGGGTAACTATCGATCTGAAGGTCGTCGATATAAAAAGGAGGAAGATGAGAGAGATTGCAGTCGCCGATCATCAAGTACTTCTTGGTGGCCGACAACTTCCAATCCATCATCCTCCTCTGAGAGCCCATATGTCTAGTGGGTCTACGGGGGGAGGAGCAGGTAACATCCTCTACCAACTGGACACAATCTGAAATAGACAGTGGAGTACCTGGGACCAAAGGCTCCCCATGTGGTTTCTTTTTTAGTGTCCCGGGGAACAAATGTGACCAATCGGGGGACTCCTGAGGAAGCATCTCCCCAGGGAGCGTCTTCCGCAAAAGGTATGAAGGTGAGTCTTCACAGTCCTCCCTAGGGGTCCCGGAAAGTGTGGGCCCCTGTGGTGAAAATTCACCTTGTGGTGTCGTCTCATCTTCCATGTGAAGCTGGAGCGGGGATGAGACGGGGGTAGCGGCGGCCACAGGGGAGATGCTTGGGGACAGCATCGAAGCAAGATCCTGTCCCTGTTCCTGGTCCTGAAGATCAATGAGGAGGGGCGAATGAAGCGTGGGCCCCATTGGTGAGTAACCGTAGTGCTCAGTCTGAGTGGGGGTCTCCTGGGTTTTGCTTTCCCCGGAGACTGTGAACCCACTTGTGGGGGTATCCTGGGTGTTGTTTTGCCCAGAGACTGTGGACCCACGTGGTGATTCATCGTCGTCCTCGGTCTGAGTGGGGGTATCCTGTGTGTCTTGTCTTGCAGGTGATCCCAGAGGAAGTAGCCTGCGACGTGCAGGAATGGGCCGGGTCGGGAGATCCTCACCGATGCTGTCTTTGGCGGGTCTGCTGTCCGGAGCTCGGCGCGTGGTCATCCTCTGCTCCTTGGGAGGTTCCGCCACTGCAGGAGTCGGCGGCCGGCGAGGAAGGAAGATGGGGGCCATCCGGATTGGGGGGATTGCTGGACGGTCCGCCTCGGGAGACCAATCTGGGGCGACAGCGTCGGTGCTGGTAGCCACCGAAGCCCGAGTGACTATCTGAGCTGGGGGGCTTCTTGCCCGTGCCAAGTCAGGAGCCCCAACTGGGCCCATAGGGTCAGTGAGGGTACCCACCGATACCAGGGTGGTAGTCTGGACCGGTATAGACCGGGCCGGGTGTACCACCTCCGGTGCCGGGGTGGCAGCCTGGACCGGTAAGGGCTGGGCCGGGCGTGCCCCCCCAGCGTTGACAGAGGGGTCGGCAAAGGCTGCGACAATGAGGGCCTCGGCCTGCTTGAGGGTGTCCCCCAACAATCTTTTCCCCAAGTGTTTTTTTGCCCATGTAACAGCCAGCTCAAAAGCGGGTCTCCAACTCTCGTGAATAAAACTGGTTATCTTGCCCAATTCTTTTTCCAGAGTGTCATTGTAATGTTGTCTTAAAATTTCGACAGTTGTTGATGCCCAAGTATTGGCATTGGCCCTGATCAAAACCTCAATCTCAATGTTGGTGACCGCTGGTTTAATCATAGTGGCCAGCGTCTCACGCATTTTTATTATGGATTGGGGGTAAGT